>NW_017671157.1:202018-242109 GCF_001879085.1 Nicotiana attenuata
TTCCGATCTAAATATTTTTTTAATTGTTTGAACATATTTTATTTAAATTTTGTAGTAGTATTTTCATTGTCATTTTATTTCTTTACGTAAAATTTCTTTTGTTTTTAGTTTTAAGATAAAATTTAATTTTTAATTTTCATTAACGAAATTATCAATATTAGAAATTTATTTTGTAATTTGAAATTTATTTTTATTAATTTTTTATTTGTTATAAATAAGCCTTCAATTTCATGGTATTATCCATAGTTTGAGTATTCTCGTCATAACTTTAAGAAATTTTTAATATCAAATTAAAATAGTCTTTCCCTTTCATTTTTAATAGTAAATTATTAATGATTTTCTTTAATTTTTCTATTTCTTTAATCTAATATGTAGTTTTATTACATTTTATGTGCCTTTTCATCAAGAAAATGTGATTTTCTGATCATATTTAAAAAAAATCTCATCTCAAATTCAAATAATTTTTTCTATTTTTTAAATTAGATCGCATTTTCAAAAAATTATGTTATGCATTCAAATTTAAATTAACCGTACTTAATTCAGATATTAATCATAAAAAATATTTTCTTTGTTGTTTGAACATGCAATATCTAAATTTATAGTAATATTTGCGTATAAAATATCTATTTGCCGGATTTATCAATATCAATATGACTTTATTATTTTTATTGTTAAAATATTTTTATTGATTATTTAATTTTTTCTTACCCTATAAATAATTTGTATATTTTATGTAAGATCTTATTTTGCTACCTGATATTTTTATATTTTAAAGACAATATATCTTTAAAATCTTAAGTAAATGTTAGTTTTATTTTATATTTTAACTTACTCCAAAGTATAAATAGTCATAGGTTATTCAATTTACATCTTTCTATATTTTTTATTTTTATTTATATTATAGTTTTAATTAATTATTTTACCTCCATATTTCTAGATAATATAGAAGAAAGTCTAGGAGTGGGTCTCTCTCTCTCTCTCTTTATATATATATATATATATATATATATATATATATATTAGATTTGTCTAAGATCTATTTAGATTATGTATAAGATTCATTCAACTACTTTCATTAATTATATTTCCATTTATAATTTCTAATTATTAATGTTGTCTTAAAATTTCCAAGTGACTTCATTTTAGCTTACCACTTGGCTTAACCACAATGCATACTACTCTCCTTTTAATATAATATAGATATCTCTCTTGAGATTCTCACCTAACTACGTATCCTCACAAAAAACGTATGCTCCTTTTTATTTTTCTAAATGTTTCCTTTTCTTTCTCTTCTAGTTGTATACACAAATATATGATTATAGTATATTTGATATACCATTACTATATGTAAAGAAATATATTGCGTATATTTCTAATAAATATAATATATATTAATATACTCAAATACACAAATTATATACCAGTATGTTAATATCTTATTGATCTATGGTACATTAATTATTATATATTTAGTATCGGTCATATATTTTTAACATATATGCAGTATACTATATACATATACTTAATTTTTAAAGCTTTCCTAGTAAGTCTATATAAATAATAAGTATATTTTTACATATATACAGTATACTATATACATGTGGTGCTCGAATTGATTAGTTGGTATATTAACCATTATTTATTAGAGTACATAAAACATAATAAAATAAGTCAATTAAGTTTTTGATTTGTAGTAGTTTATTTGATATTCTGTATGACCAAATATTATATTTTTCTTTACCCTACCAAAAAGTAAGAGACATTATGTTGCCGTTTTTTTTTACAAGAGTAGTCTCAATGGAATAAAATCATAGATCTAATTTTGTTGGAAAAAAATAGGATTAGTTACCTCCTATAGCAAAGGTTGATACCTTATTTATTTTAAATAAATACCCTTTTAAAAAATTATATTCCATAACTACCTTTTGATTTTTATAGCCAAATATCTATTTATGGTCACCTCCTGCCCTTAAGCCATAAAATAAGCTTTGTATTATTTTTCTCTCTCATATCCCCTCAAATTTCTCCTATCCCCTACCTCATATCTATTCTCCCTCTCTCTCTACTTCCCGATGTCTTCTCCTCCGCCGGACGCTGGAGTAATTGCCACCGTCACCATTTCGACCGTGACCGTTATTCATTGATACCGCCGCCCTCAGCCTCCCAATCTCATTCTCTGACGCAACATATCGGATCAACAAAAACCTCCGTTATTTTGTCGGCAATTACATGCTAATCGTCGGCAACCGGAGGCAATGGTGACGGCGAGCAAGGATTGGATACTGATGTTGCTTCAACGAGACGACATTAGGGTTGTTCTTGAACAAAGACGACGGAGTTGGGAGCTGAGCAACTTGAATTTTCTGTTAATAGATTTCAACGTATTTCAATGTATCTCGTTGTATTTCATTGTATTCATTGTCTTTTTTTTCATGGTATTTCAATGTATCTCGCTGTATTTTATGTATTTCATTGTATTCATTGTCTTTTTTTTTATTGTATCTCAATGTATCCCGCTATATTCTATGTATTTCATTATATTCACTGTCTCGCTATATTCCACGAATGTATTCATATATTTTTTTTTTAATTAATATAATTTATGTATTCAAATGTATTATATAATTTCTCTGAAGATTGCTATGTTTTTGGGGTGTTTTTTGGTTGAGAATCTTTTTATAACTGGAAATACAAAATTTGTGTGTTATAATTGAGTTTGTTGAGTTTGTTGAGTTATATTAGGAGTCTATTATGTTAATTGATTTACTTTCCGTTTAAAAATAGTGTAATCCCCTGTTTTACGCCGTGAATACAGTCGAATACAATAATTTGTTCAGCTGTAATCCCATGTTTCACGCCATGAATACAGTCGAATACACTCGAATACAAAAATCTGTCTAGTTGTAATCCCTTGTTTCACGCCTAGAAATGCTACAGTATTCATGAATACAGTAGCTTAAATACATCGAATACACTCTAAAAAATCTGAAAACAGAGCTATAGGAAGTAATATAGTAAATGGTAGCTACAACTAGCTAATAACCAATAAAACATAGTGGTTTCTGAAAGCTTCTCAAAAAAAATACTCCTATCCCAAGATAGAGAAGGAATCTGAAAGAATAAATATACCAAAATGGAGTACTAGCATTGCCAAGGAAGGATGCTTGTGATAATAATCTACATTTAATAGAATGGAGGATTTTTAGGGATAACTAAATATGGTTCATAGACAATTTCCTAAATTACGAGGAACGAACCACCTTTGAAAGATATCTTCTTTATTTATGGTTATGTTGTAGAATATGTTGTTTATTTAATAGTTGTAGATTATGGAATATTTTATGATTTCATATGTAATTATGAAAATTTCCTCCAGCCAGCCCAAAAGTCCAGTAAGATTAACGTAAAAATATTTTGCATAATTCGCTTTAAGCTAAGGTTCTATCGAAAACAGTCTCTCTGCCTGCAAAGGTAGGGGTAAGGCTACGTATACAATACCCTTCACATACCTTACTTATGGGATTATACTGGGTATCATGTTATTGATTTGCATAATTCAATCAGATTTACGTCAAGATTTTTAATTTTTTAAAAAAAAAATAATACATAGAGGGGTAGAGGAAGGGGAATGAGGGAGGGAATTACAAGGTGAGGACCAACAAGGTGAAAGTTCAAGTAGCCAACCAACTTGAGGTACTAAGATACCCCATCAAGATTTTGTATCAAGTTTTAACGCATGATCAACGAAAAGTCTCAGTATTTCCAGCAACAAGACTGACTAAAGAGCAAAGAGAAGTATTAGATTCACCAATATAGAAATGGAGAAGGTCCAAGAACAATGACTTCAGATAATATATCACAGTTCATCACTCCTTAATTATATAACCAAAACAATAGTTAGTCCTAACTGGCCATTTTGTAGAACGAAAATTAACTTTTCTTGTACAACAATCTGAATGCTACTCTAAATCGTTTAAACAACACCCCATTGAAGTAGTACAAACTATAGTAGTCAGTTTCCTAGGTCGAATCCATGTTTATGTTCTCAGAACAAGTGATTGCAGGTATGATCTTGCTGTGGAAGCTGCAGAAAGAGAGGCTTCATCGGGATTCTCTTTAGCAGCAGCAACTGCTGCAATATAAGCTTCTCTTGCCTTCTCCATTTTCTGCAAATCTCTTTCATTCAACTGATCCTGTACGAAATGAAATTGAGAAATTGAGAATAAAATCCACAACAAAGCTCGAAGTATAATTGCACTTGTCAGAAAGTTGAGACCTTGTATTTTAAACTAAATCTATCAAATGGAGTTGACTGTCTGACCTCCATCTAGTGATCTTTTTTCAATGGTAAAAGCACCCCATTGCAGAGATAGGGCGGCGGGCAAAAGACAGTAGATATAACAATCTTATATTTTTTTGTAACTAATACTGCATTCTGTCTTAGAGATTGATATCATTTCAAAAATGTTAACTTACTATTTCAACATTTTGATCCCATGAATAAGGGATGGCATCGCACTCTTCAGCCGAAGCCCTGGGATCATTTTCTGTCAACGCATGTACAAACTGCATGAATGATGAAATTTCTCCTTGCAATGAGTCCAGATCTTCTTGGAGTCTCTCCGCTTCCTTGCTGGAAGTCATTGCTTCCCATTCTAGCTTCTCTACAGCTGCTTTCTTGTCAGCTAACTTAACCTATAGAGAGAGAAGGAAAACTTTTTAAAGAAGGTGACTTCAGGTTAGTGGAGTTACCCTGCCGATTGCTGAGTTCGGAAACTACACTGAAATTTGAGCAGAAAGCTATTGTGAGCTTGTTTAACAGGTCAAATGGAAGAACCTTGAGGGAGATCTAGTAGTAAGAGTTACTCCTCAAAGTGCAGCAATGTGAAGGAGTAACATCTATTAGATAGGCACCAAGACATCAGTTTTTGACAGGAGTAACAAAAGGTCACTCATTCATTCAAACAGCAACAAAAAATTACTACTATTGTATAACTACTCCCTATTTAACTCCATCATCTACTCTCTCTAACACTGGTCTCAAGCAGACAGCTGAGTCATTTAGCTCCCGTTTGGCCATAGAATTCGGGAGATTTTTTCATATTTTATTTTCAAATATCTGTTTGATTATAGATTTTAACCATGTTTTGGCAGATGTTGAAAACAAAATCTTCAAATCCCAAAAACATCTCTTAATTAGTTTTTGAAGTTTTCTACTCACAAAACTTCAAATTCTTTTAAAGTAAAATGCATGTTGAAATACACTTTCAACTTTCAAAAACCATTTTTCATCTCAACTATAAAAACTCATTTTTTCAAGTTCCAACCAAATCTATGTCCAAACGCTAGCTTAGTTAAGAGAGTACTGACAGACTGTGAACTCTAAAACCATAGCAATATATATTTGTAGAAAAAATTGCATCTTTTCCTTTATCTTTCCCTTCTATGGGGTTGGAGGGATATTAATCTAGCATTAATCCTTTTTACCTGTGCATCAGAGAGTTGCACTTGAGTCGTTTTGACTAAAAAGTCCTTCTCCGAAATATCCTTTTTCATTTCGTCAAGTTCAGCATTAGTAGCCGTTATTTCATTCTTCAAGATTTCTGCTTCCTTCAAGAGTTCATCTTTCTCCAATAATTTCTTTTGCAGATCCTCCACTTTCTCCCTCAAAGTCATCAATTCCTCTCTATCCTTTTCTGTTAGTGATGATCTTGAGGAAGGCGTTGAAAAGTTCTCCGCACATTCATCCTGGCTACTGCTAACATTCTTATTTTGGTCCCTATGCTTCTTTGTTGCAGTTGATTGACCTGCATTTCTTCCTTTTGCTTCAGACGTCTGCAACAACCAAACCATTTGTCAACATCTATTTTGACAACATCTATTTTAAGCTAAACCAAACCATAATTCATTTACATACCGCAAATAAGTAAGGAAAACAAACTTTCTTTGTATGGAAAACCTTAAAAAGTAGAATGTCCCAAGGATCAAAAACTGCAAAATAAACAGCTAATTCAAGAGCAACATCTCTGCATATTTCATGCCTGATGTTTTCAGGCAATCATCATGCTTATCGAAGTTCATTTCAGTGTGCTCCAACTCACTGAGTAATGCCACTTGCAATGGCTGGAAGTACTCAAACTGTCAAACATTTCTCTGGTCTGCTGCCTCAAACTGAAGCAACTTATAGTTGAATAACAGAACCAAGTATAGAAGAGCAGAATGAGAGTGAAATATTTCACGTCTTCACTGTCTTAAGTGGGAGAGTGGGGAACCAAGTTTAGATGTGTAGAAATAATATTAGAGCAGGCATTAAGTTATCAAGTGCCTAAAACTAGTAGCCAGGCCAAAAGTCAGAAAACAAATGTTTACACAAGCAAAAACTGGGTAGGTTTCATGTTAGATTAAGAAGCTTATTGGGATTAAACCAAATAGCACCCAAGCCAAAAGTTCGAAGCTAATCCTAAAAGATGTCTGGTAACATAAGACACTTATACAAACATACTGGGGATAGAATTTGCAGCACTCATCCTATAATGTATTATACATCCTTTTCCTTTTTGATAATGGTATTCCTGAGTGTTATCAAAGTCGAAAAGCTCTAAAAAGCATTGTAGGTCCATTAGGGCTTTAAGCGCAAAGTGCACTTAAAGTGTGGGCTTTTGTCAAAAAAAGTTGCAACTATGGGAAAAGATAAAATATATGTAATTCAAGAATAAAGTAATAAATTCATTTATAATTTTTTCCTTTACAGCTACCACATTTATTTTCTGATCATATTTGTTGTTTGGTGCCACTTGATTCCCCATAAAACTCATGGGAAATGAGGTACATGTCTTAGTGCCTTGCCTTGCACTGAAGTGCAACTTAAGCGAGGCGAAGCGCCCTCCTTGAACTTTTCTGAGCTTAAGCGCGCTTTAAATGAGCCTTTGACAACACTGGACTATTACTATATATGAATCCTGAAATACGATGCATGCTTCCAAGAATTAAATACTATGTTTTGGTTCGTGGCAATAAGTACAGATTCTTATGACAAATCCACATCCTAAGAGTTTAAGCAGACTTCTGCTTATAAATTTCAGGTTTCCAATTACAGTCAAGAGTGAGCCAAAAAATAGTTAACCTGAACAAATAAATAGAAAACAGCATAAAACATTTCTTCCCTCAGCTCAACAACAAAGATAACAGTTTGAGCAGCAACAACAACAACAATAACAACAGCTATACAACAACAACTACTACCCCTCAATGCCAAACTAGTTGGAGTATGCTACATGAATCATCAATATCCATTCTGCTACATTTGGACCATTTTATTCGAAATGTGTGCACAATTGAAAAAAAGGGCAACGCAGTGCACTAAGGTCCCGTTATGCGCGGGGTCCAGGGACCACAAGGGTCTATTATACACAGCCTTACCCTGCATTTCTGCAAGAGGCTGTTTCCATGGCTCGAACCCATGACCTTCTGTTCACGTGGAAACAACTTTACCAGTTACGCCAAGGCTCCCCATCATGTGCAGAATTGAAAATTAAACACAAAACTTAGTCATTCTAGCTAATATGATTAAACACGTATACCCCAAAAGACATTATCATTTCCATATCCCACACTAAAGAAGAGGCATAGTGAGGAAACAAACCTTCTTGTAAAGTGATTCTCTTGAAGGCATTTTGGTATAGGTCATTGATCCCCTTCTAGTAAATGAAGATTTTTCCTTCCGATCCTATAATATTCAAAGGAGAAACTTTCAAATTTTACAACGCTCCCACTGAATAAAAAGCTCAAATCTCCTAATAAGGAGATTGACTGGCATTTATTTCCACGGCAAGTATTAAAACAAGAATTCACTCAATTAATAAACTACTCATTTCCCAACACAAAACTAAATCGGGGTCCGTCCACTATCAAATTCCAGAAATCACCCTAGAGTACTGAAAGGAGAAAAGGGGGTAAATTTTGGAGAGAAAAATTCCAAAAAATAACCCAAAATACCAAACTGCAGGGAAAACAAGATTAAGTAAATTTTGGAATTAAAATTCAGAAAAATAACAACCCCCCCCCCCCCCCAAAAAAAAAAAAAGACCCAAAGTAACCAAACTGAAAAAAATGATTTACTTACAATGAGGGACTGAACAAGAGGGACGATCTGGACGAGGTCATTAAAGAGCAAGGGATCAACATTAGAGGAGGAGAGAGAAGAATCGGTGCGAGAGATTTCATTTTCATGGGAAAGCCAACAACTTGGATCTGTTCCTCCATTGTCAAATGCAGCGCCGTTGTTGTCCTGCAAATCGAACAACTGCTGCTGCTGCTGCGGCTTGTACATTGTTGGAATGAGTTACAAAAGTTGACAGTAGCTGTTACTTACTGTAATAGGGATATGACAATTTTGGGAAAGTAGAGTTCAAATGCCGTTGATTTTGCTCAGACTTTAAACTTCAAAATTATTCTGTTACGAAAATTGTCGCTATTGCTATTTTAAGTGATTAATACTACTGTTTATTTGTTATGACTATAATATTTAATTTGGTGAATGTCCACGTAGTTAAGTAAATACATGAATTAATTATGTACTAGTTCATAATAATATATGTATTGTTAATAAGTTAAAGGGTTGTTTGGTTCGAAAAAGTTAAGCAGGAATTAAGAATATAGATTATTAATGTTTGATTTGTTATGTGGTGATTACTAATGCGGAATTCCTATGCAGTTATTAGTACCAAAAGAATTATTTTATTGGGTAATTAATAATAAAAAGATTATTGGTATACAAGAATTACTTGCTTAATGGCTACTTTTTTTTTTGAATAATCTAATCCTTACATGGCTAATACACACATTACTATTCCGCATTCTACCGCACAAAATAAATCATGAGGTTCTCATAACTTATCTGAATATTATAAACTCTCTTTGTTATAGTTAATGTGAACCCACTACTATTTAGGAAGTCAAATGAGATTTTTTTAGATCATATTATTTACAAAATATTACTTTTATGTAATTTCTAAATATGTACTTCTATTTCAAAAAAATTAAAATTTTCATATCCGAATTCACATTAAAAATTAGTTAGGTTGGGTCTCATATTCCAAGAAGTTCTAAATTAAACAAATAAGAAGTATAGAAAGATAAAAAATTGCAACCGAACGATGCCTTTCAGTTAATAAGGAGATAAATTCACCTTATTCAAGCAACCAAACAAACTATTGATTATGCTGAATTCAATGAGAATACTTCTTCAATTCAGGCAACCAAACGGGTACTGGGTGTTTTGTAGAGATCGGCAATTTTTAATGGTATTTCTATCAAATGCTTTCATTCATTTATTTTTAATCGCATTAAATAATATATAGATCCTAGAATAAGTTATTCAAGTATTAGGCTTAATACCATCAATTAATACTGCACTATTATGCACATTATGGGTCATGTTTGCATTAAATAGTATAATTGGCTGAAAAAATAAAACAAAACAACCTTCTATTTTTTTTTGGGAATGACATCCTACTTACAAGTTACTCCCTCCGGTCCAAAATAAGTAATTTTTTGGCATTTTTCTTGTGGTCCAAAATAAGTAATTTTTCCAAATTTCAAGAATGAATTAATTATTTTTTTCCTACATTGTCCTTGAAGTAAATGGTGTTGGAATATGTGTTAGGAATATTTATGTGATATAGTAAAGGTTAATATGGTCAATTCCATTGCTAATTAATGCTAAAAGGTAAATTTCTTAATTTGTGTAAAAACATCCAAAAAATCACTTATTTTGGACCGGAGGGAGTACAACAACACATAATCTTACATTTTTATATGTTCTTATTTTGACCATTTCCCTCGCTTAACGTTAAATACTACTCCTCCGTTCCACCCCTTTTTGACTTGTTTAGGACCATAAATTCAAAAGTCTTTCATTACGTTTTTAAAGACATTTGCATTGATGGGGTTCCTTCCGACAAAGAATGTTCTTTGCATCATACATTACCTACTTAACTGTGAACTAGCCATATATTCGAGTTCCATTAGAAACATTAAAAAAATAGCACCTCTGAAAATACAATGATTTAATTCAAGTAATTAAATTCTAATCATAGAAAGGATTTTGGCCTTCACAGAACCTTTGGGTAAGCAATTTACCAGAGAATAAAATTTAGAACATTATATTGTTACAGAAAGGTTCAAAATTAGAAAATTATATAAACGTCAATGCTCAAATACTTGAAGATTATTTGTTCGACTATGCTAAAAACCTAAGAAACAATGACTAGCATAGCTGCAACATGATTCAAATAGACCCGAATATATCCAACAATGACTAGAGTATACGCAAGACGTACTAATATATTTATCACTTTGCGTTACTCGGGTACCATTGGATAGTATCTCGGATACCTGCTACCTGTCAATTAACCGTAATTTCTTTAGTCTGAAAGGAAATATATTACTACTTACTAATGATGCAATGAAACACCATATACAATTGCTGTATTGCAGGCAACTGTAACGTCAATGAAGAGTCAGACCGCAAAATGTAAGTCTTTCCAAAACTGATACTTAAATTAAAAGTGAGAACTTAGAAGTATTCCAGAAATTTTAAATATTAATCAAAACAAGGAGCAAAACAGATGGCCTTGTCAGGTTCAGGTACACCTCTTTTGACGAGAAAACATAGTAACAACATAAAGAGAAGCAACATAGAACTTCTGATTGTTGTTCTTCAGTATAGCCACCCATTTCAATCAAAACTTAAGAGAGTAACAGAATTCCTGTCACAAACAGTAGCAGATGATCAACAGAGGAGCCAAAAATAAAATGATATGTAACATGGAATTTAGTACTCCAAAACTAAAAAAATGAACAGTTTATAATTTACTTACATATTTTGTTGAAAGCAACAATATCGCAGCTCTGAACGTACTCACTGATAGGTTCAACCGTAAAATAATTCTCAACGAGATCATCCACAGAGACCAAGTCATCCACAATGGTAAGCATGATTTGCAGCTTCTTAATACCATATCCAACAGGAACAAGTTTAGCTGCAAATAAAAATTGTGATTGTCATTAAACCCCAACGATTTAAGAGCTTTTCAAGACAACCTCCAAAATAATATTCAGGTTAGATCAACAATATCCAAGAAAGGAAAGCTAAAAGATACTGGATGATGAAAAAGCAATTCTAACTTCCAGTAAAAATAAAAATTCAACTCAATAGAACAAAGAACAGAAGCTCACATGCTCCATAAGTCAATCCTTCCATCTGAACACTTCGAACAGCTTCTTCAAGCTTCTTCATGTCGGTCTCATCATCCCATGGCTTGACATCCAATAGAACTGAGGACTTGCCAGCTGAAATCGAATGAGAGCAAAAGGTCAGTTCAAAATTTCAGCAAGTTTTTCCACTTTAGTAGCAATGGTAAGGGTAATCAATAAGCAAGAAACAGCACATACTTTTCAATGTCCTTCAAATAAAAACAGTGTCATCTTATATTGAAAATATTAGACGGGAGAAAACTTACATTCTTTCTTCTTCCCTGAAGCCTTAACTGCTGCAGCACGTTCTTCAGCAGCCTTCTTTTCCTCTTCAGTTTCCTCACCAAATAGGTCAACGTCATCATCATCGTCTTCTTCAGCAGCTGAGGCCTAGAAGCAAATTAATCCAAGAGAAAAACAAAAAAAAAGAAGATTATTTACACTTGTAATAGTCAAATCACAGTTACACATGACATCCCTATACTAGAAGCTATAGAGGGATTGATAATGACAAAAAGAACATGCACACAGTAATGCAATCCAGACAGCAAGAAGAAAGAAATTGCAACATAAACTAAATACCAATTCAGAACAGATTGGAAGAATTTTCACACCTTAGTGTCAGCAGCAGGAGGAGTTGCCACTGCCTCTTCAGTGATTGGTGCAGATCCCTCTACAGTGACACCGGCACCTTCGCCAGATACACCACTGCAGAAATATGATTTTCAGTCGCATTGTGTTCAACAAGGACGGATAATTAAATAATTTGCAACCAATCACTAGTCCAAAAAAATTCCAAAGATATATCCAAAAAAATTCCAAAGATACATTCAACATATAACATGAAAACACTAATTTATTAAGCTCTTCAACTTACGAGATTCTCAAAAGTGCATCGATGTGCTTATACCACCTAGATGCATTCACATATTCAGCTGATGGGGCTTTTGCTAGATATGAATATACAGTGATATCATCCTTAGAGGCTTGGTACCTGAGACATGGATTTAACAAAAAACATCAGCATTCGATATAAAACACCGTCAAAAAGGACATCTCAGCAGTGAATGTCACACGTGTAACTCACCCGGAGATGTAACTGCGGGTCAAGAGGTACTCATCAAGCTTTTTGAGACCGGAATCAGAGTTGAGATTGTGGAATGCAACAGCCATTGCTTGATGATGATGCAAGTCTTTCTGCAATTGTATAAGAATAAAAACATCAACCTCTTCAATAAATTGATATTTTTTTAGAATGTCCATAAAATAAATGGACTTAAGTTTTCATTAATTTACGAATTGTTTGATCCAAGTCCTATTAAATAGCTTGAGCAATTCTATATCTGCATTATTTAAAAATCAGGTTGAGGATCCACCATTATTACCAACGCATGTTTTCATCTTAACAACGAAAACAACATATTGTCATCATTTAAAAATTAAAAGGCCACCAAATAAAAGGTATAATCCAAGTAATATCTTCAGCTCAACCTATATACATATATATGGTTGGACAATTTTAAGGAATTTATATTTATAACAGAATCCTTAATATGACTCGAAATTTACAAATACATGCTCAAAATGGCCACGAAATCAGAAAACTAATCGAAAACAATGTGAAAAAGTGAGATGAAGAGGGAAAGCGAGAGAAAACTCACCACGATCTGGCGATGACAGAAGACTGAAGAGAGAAACGAAGAAGCTGAAGCCGCTACACTGTGAGAAAAAGGGGCTTGTATGTTAGGGTTCTCAAGATTTTATAGTGGGGTTTGATTTGGAGCTCAAACAGTTGTAGGCTATTTATTTCGGCCCGTTAATAAGAACTTGGGCTACAATGTAGCCCGTAGGTTTCAAGCTTCATGGCCCAATACATAAGCCCACACTTTTGCGATAGGATTGTTACACAAATAGTCAGCCAAATTCAATGTTTACTTTTTCTACTCGGTATATATATATATATTATATATTAATTATACATACATTATACATAATTGATACATCTTTCGGCTATTTTTAGTCTAAGAGATTAGGTGAGCGGCTATTTAGGTTAATTCTTCAATAATAAGGGCTTTTAACAAATCTGGTTGGTCGACTAAAAATAATTAAGTCGCTAGCTAAATATATATACACTATATTAAAAGTACGAACGCCCTTAATGAAATATCGTTCGCCTTTTTTACCCCTTAAAATATATTTTATACTAGACAAAATTGTCATTTAAGTTATTTTTCTAATATTTAGGAGTATGGAATTAGCTAAACTTTTAATTATTACGTAAATTTTTCTTTATTCGAACTGTATAGAAAATCTTAACATTAAATTAGAACTTTTCCAGCATTTGTTCTCCTTAACATGTTGGACAATATTTTAGTTGTGTGTTCTTCATTTTTGCTTTTTCTTTTTGTGTCCTTAATAACTAAAATATTCTATTAAATAAATAATTTTATATTTGATAAATTTTTTAACAATCAATTTACGAATAATTTTCACTTGACCAATTGAATCTAGGCACCAACGCTAATTCTATCTTCTCATACAGAAAAAGCACTAACTCATCAACATAAATAATTGAAAATTTGAAGGCATTGTCATATATGAGAGAATTAAGAGAGGAATTCTAATCAATCTATTTCGAGAAGATAGTGAAATAAACTATTTAAAGAGATAAAATAAAAAATTTATCCATTATTTAGTATTACTATTATAAAAGTGAAAAAACTTAAAATAATCAGTTAATAGATCCAAATGTCCATTTGAACGATCATTTTATTCTTCAATCAAACATTATTCCGAACATATTTTTGTACTAAAAAATTATTTTACATTATAATAAGTACTACTGTTAAATATAATTATTATTTTTTGCATCATATCTGAAAAAACTACGGTCAATAATTAAAATAAATAACTAAAAAAATATTTAAAAATATAAGAAAAGAGAGATAGAGAGTGAAAGGTAGTTGGTAAGAGTCAACATCACTAATCATTCTATAAATACAATTCAAAAATAAAATGTAAGACTAACTTTTTAACCTTTTGAAAGTAGAATTCTTATTTTATAAAATTATAATAGCGGTTAAATATTTAAAACTAAGAATGAGCTAATATTAAAAAATAGTATAAAAAATTATTAGCTGTTTTCATGAAAGTTGAGAGCAAATATAACTCTTTGAATTAACTAATTAGTAAAACATTAATTAATTTATTAAATTCACCGTACATGTAAAATTACTTTTTAAGTTGACAATTAATTATTTAAATTTATTTTCATAAGAAGACCACTAGTAGTGAAAGAAATTGACTATAGTATAGTATTTAGATTCAAATTACCAAAAATAAAACTTTAAGCAATAAGGATGAAATCACAAACAATATTCTTAATTAAATGAGTTGTCATTAATTAAACCTTTTTTCCCAACAAATTACATCTTCCTATATTTCTTATATATTAAGTTACTATTATAAAATATTAACTCAACATTAGTCATTTACTGATTTTGCGTCATACTAATCAATTTTTTCTATGAACTATACATGGTCAACCTATTCATTCTCAAATCTCTAAAAGAGAATGTTCTGCCTTCTCTCTTGCCAATAGAGAGAGAAAGTTCTGGTGCAAATACCAACGAAAAACCAAATCTGAGCAAATCTATCACCAAAAAGATGACAGGCGAGATATCCATGACGGACACGGAGCAATCATCAACGTTGGCAACTGAGGAAGCAGATCTGCTCCAACGCAGTACACAAAAGCCAAAAATATAAGGGAGCAAAGTAGGCCCCCCAAGGTAAGCTTCAAAGACAGAGTACTTGAAAATCAACTATTTGATCATATAGATTTCGACTGTGATATGTTTAATAACCTATCTCTTGAAGATGAGAACGATAACCCCACAAATCACCCAAACTTTATACCAATCTCCTCAACTGAAAAATAAAGACTTTACAACCTTGGACCAAAGCCCTAATCATCAAACTATTAGGTAGAAGAATGGATTATAATCTTCTTCACGCCAAAATACAAAAAATATGGAACACCTCTGACCCACTAATAGCCTGTTTGGCCAAGCTTCTTTTTGGCCAAAAGTGCTTTTTTTTTGCCAAAAGCACTTTTGGCCAAAAATTGAGGTGTTTGACCAAGCTTTTGGAAGGAAAAAAAGTATTTTTGAGGAGAAGCAGAAGCTGTTTTGGAGAAGTAGAAAAAAGTAGCTTCTCTCCAAAAGCACTTTTTTGAGAAGCACTTTTGAGAAAAATACACTTAGAAGCAATTTTTTAAAGCTTGGCCAAACACTAATTGCTGCTCAGAAGTGCTTTTCAAACTAATTAGCCAAACACAAACTGCTTCTCACCAAAAGTACTTTTGAGAAAAACACTTTTGAAAAAAAGCACTTCTCAAAATAAGCTGATTTTTGCAGCTTGGCCAAACGGGCTATAAATCTTATAGACCTTGGTAATTATTTTTATCTTATAAGATTTTCTTTGGAGAACCTATACACCACTGTCCTGAATAATGGGCCACGGTTTATTGGTTCACAGTTCCTCTCCATCAGGAAATGAACACCGAAATTTAATCCCAACAATGTCCAGATTACCTTTTCTACGATATGGGTCCGCCTTCAAGAATTCCCTATAGAATATTATGACACACATATACTCCAAAAAATTGGAAACAAAGTTGGTACAGTTGTAAAAATCAACAGTTGTACGGCACACACAATACGAGGAATGTATACAGGACTATACATCTTAGCACCACTGGGCAAGCCTTTACCTAGAAATGTTATGATCGGCGAACACCTATAAAAAATACACTATGAGGATACAAACCCCCTGTGCATATTGTGCGGGTGCTTGGGCCACAGCCAAGATCTGATTTTTATTAGTCCAAAGACAATAACCCTTTGGTGCTAAAAAGATACCTTTATTTAATTTGTGCTCCAGCTTAAACTTCCCCACTATCAATGCCCACAACGAAGAGCTATCCAACAGACAGAACAGTCAACCTCACAAGCACAACCATCCCAAGACCAGTGAAAAACAGTCACTTATACAAACAAGAGGTACGCTACTAATAAAGCTTCAAAACTAGATGTAGATGGAAAATAAAGAGACGAAGGGAAAAATGAAAATTCCAAAGCCATTGAGCAACGAAAAGGAAAAGAAAAAGAAATTGAAAAAGGAAAGAAAAAGAAAATAAAAAAATAGAAATCAGAATAGAGGAAAAATAGAAGAAAAAGGGGGAGGGATAGAGGCAATGATTACATCAGAAAATGATGTTACTAGACATAGCAACTTTACGTTGAAAACACAAAAAAAGACCTCCTTTGAGTCCAAGGAAAAAATTAATGACTCTCCAGACAAAAAAGGGACATTACAAATCCCTAAAATAACAAGTTAGCTATCTTGAACGACCATGTGTGGGAACTTCAAAACAAAATCCCAAAAAATAATTCTAACAAATCTGAAACAACAGCAAAAATATCGGCTACACACTCTCTCTTCCAGTTTACCTCAACTGCAATTATAGAACCAACGAAACATAAAAATTCTAAGACAAAATGCATAAATAGAAAAACACCTACAACTACAAAAACTAGCTTTCCACGGCCCCCACCAAAATTACCCCAAACGAACAACCACTGAAACCCCAACCGTCAAACTGCCCCCATCCCTGTCCAATATCACTCCCATCACATTTAATGGACTGACCACTACCCTTCCTCCTACCCATAAACCTATTCATAACACTCATACCTCTTCTATCACCCCTATCTCAACCCATACGACCCAACATCAGACCCCCATAATTACCTCTCTAAAGGAAGGCCCACCAGAAATGTCTCACACTCTCACTCAACCATCTCAATCGCCACCAAATAACAACACAGCAAAAAATGCCAAGGCAGTACCACAACTATCACCGGAACCACCTCTACTACCAATGCCACTAGAACCACCACTATGGACGCCATCACAGGGAAGAAGAAGACTGCCAACCCAACCCCAACTACAAATAACCAACTACTTTTTCAAACAACAATCATCCCCGTCCCTACTGTCATTAGTCAACAACTCTACTTCAACCAGATAAGCAACTACATGTGTGGCCCCATGAACCAGTAGCGGGCTACACCACGCCAAATTCAGTAGGGCAACAACACCAATTACTCACATGCAAACCAGTACCTGGCGACCTCCACCCAACAACAGGCGGCCCTGATACTGGAAAAAACCCAAAAGCTAATCCAGATGATACAACAAGGCCTCTATGCCAACGATCAAGCAACAACAGCGCTACAATCACTCTAGACACAAGAGATAGCAGCCTTGGACCTTGTCCAACAGATAGGCAAACACAACGAGCACCAGCAACAAGAACTCCCACCACCTACACAGAAATAGGAGGAGGATGCATCCCCACAAACCAACTGGTTGCTCTTGTCGCCAGAACAAGCCCTGCCGGAGAACCTGGATATCGAGGCTACCCTAACACCACTAGAGCCATCATCTCTTTTGAACATGGAAGAGGCAGTGGCTATGATACTCGAGCCAAAACAACTGGCGCCAAACATCCTCGATCAATTTCTCAGGAACATCACACTGTAGGAATTACTGTTCGCGACCCTCAATGAAAACAAAGAAAAAAGGTGCGTCATCACTGTTCCAACAAATGTCCTGAGGATAGCAAGAACAAGCCCTGCCAGAGAACCTGGATATCGAGGCTACCATAACATCACTAGAGCCATCATCTACTTTGAACATGGAGGAGGCAGTGGCTATGATACTCAAGCCAAAACAACTAGCGCCAAACATCCTTGATCAAATTCTTCGGAACATCACACTGCATGAATTACTGTCCGTGACCCTTAACGAAAACAAAGAAAAAGGTGTTTCATCACTATTCCAACAAATGTCCTGGGGATAGCAATAAACATCTGCACCTATCCACTCTCAATCCTTCACAAATATGTTACCCTGAACTTTCAACACTGAAAGTGGAGGACATTCTAATGGACCACCCATCTGCGTATGTCACTAGCTCCGGGAGGGAGTTCGAGGATCGTCAACAAGCACCAGATGAAGATACTCCTTTAGAACTGCAGAGGGTGCAACAACCTAGAGTTCAGGCGGAGCTTCAAGGATCTCGTAGAATGGAACAAGCCCTCCATCATATGCCTTGCAGCGACACGCATGCAGAGCCGTTATGACCTCATGGCATTTGTTAATTTCACTGATCTATTTTAGCTTAGTGCAGATGGATACTCCAGCGGTGCTGCCTTAATGTGGAAGCAGGAAGATCTTACTGCTGACCATATTGCCCCTATTGACCAGGAAATCCACGTCAATATCCAGGTAAGAGGAACACCCCACAGTTGGCTTTTATCTCTAGTTTATGCAAGTACAAAATTAGCTAATAGAAAAACATTATGGAACAACTTAGAAACTGTTGCTAGAAACCATACTTTGCCTTGGCTTCTCTGTGGAAATTTTAATGAAGTAACTTCGGCCTCCGAAAAATTTGGAGGAAGGCCAATTAATAATAACAGGGCTGCTGCTTTTATACAATGCCTAGACAATCTCAATATGACTGACCTAGGGTTCACGGGACCCAGGTTCATATGGACAAATAAAAGGAAAAAAAGGGGCCACCAAATTCTTGAAAGATTAGACCATTTTCTTGCCAACCCATAATGGGTAGGGACATACCCAGATGCGACTGTGTCTAACACTGTCCCGTCCTCTTGAACCTAACAAAACCTATGGGAAAATCACACCACGTATTCCGCTTCGAAACAATGTGGCTAGGCCACCCTGACTTTAATAGTATCGTCAATTACCACTAGTAAAACAACATTAACTACAGGAATGTTATATCCTCATTTACGAAACATGTTGAGACTTGGAACAAGAGCACATTCGGAAACATTTTAAAAAGAAAAAAATCTTACAAAATTGAATACTAGGTATCCAAAATATGCATTACTCAAAAAAAGACTTCCACTTAGACCTTGAGGAAAAACTCATTAGCGAATATAATGGAATCCTAAAAAACAAAGAGGATTTCTGGAAACTAAAATCTAGAGTCCAATGGCTAAATAATGACGATGTGAATACAAATTTTTTCCACATTTCCGCTATTCAACGCAGCAGAAAAAATAGAATCCTAGGGCTAAATGACTCAGTAGGCAACAAGACTTTTGATCTACAAAACATACGAACCATTATCTTAAAACATTTTTCATATATCTACACTACAGAATTATCTTTTTGTTCTTAACATATTACCCATAATCCAAGCACTCTCAATATTCTCGGTGACAGTGATATAGAATCCCTTAGTAGAGAGCTAAATACGCTTGAAATATACAAAGCAATAAATTCTTTTAAGCCACTCGAGGAACCAAGCCCAGATGGTATTCATCCGATTTTCTTTCAAAAATATTGGGTGGACACATGTCCCTCGATCGTTAACATCTACTCACAAGCTTTCCAAACCCTCATAATTAACCTTGAAATAAACAAGACTTATGTTTCTCTCATCCCTAAAATGAAAAACCCTTAATACATTACCCATTATCGACCTATTAGTCTTTGTAATACAATCTACAAGACAATCACCAAAGTTATTGTCAATAGGATACGACCTTTCCTTAATAAATTTATCAGCCCTACTCAGTGCAGTTTCCTACCCGGTAGGCGGGCTATTGATAATACTATTATAGTTCAAGAAGCTATCCACTCTTTGAAAAAGAACTCCGGTGGTAAAGGGAAAATGATGCTTAAATTAGACTTAGAGAAGGCATTTGACCGCCTGGAATGGTCCTTCATTAGAAATTCCCTACATGCCTTAAACTTTGCTGCCAAACTAATTACCTTGATTATGAACTGCATCTCAACATCATCTACCTCTATAATAGGCAATGGCCAACCAACAGAGTTCTTTGAACCCTCTCATGGTATACGCCGAAGAGACCCACTATCATCCTATCTCTTTATCATCTGTATGCAATAAATTACTAGATGCATTGACCATGCAGTAGACATTTATCAATGGAAACCTATCAAACATAGTCGAACAGGCCCACCCATTTCCCATCTACTATTCGCAGATGACATCATCCTATTCTATGAGGCAAATGCAACCAGTGTTGCTTCGATCGTAAATATTTTTAACTCCATCACCCAACAATCTGGCCAGCGAAAAAACTTCACAAAATCAAAAATCATCTTCTCAAGGAATGTAGATAGAAATGCTCAAAGCACTCTTTCCACAATGCTTAACATTAAAGTAACGAACAATGTAGGGAAGTACCTTGGCTTCCCAATCACTAGCCTACAACCAAAAAGCTCTGATAATCAATTCATTCTTGATAGAATGAACACAAGACTTAAGGGATGGAAGGCAAAATTCCTAACCCATGCATGAAGAACCACCCTTATCCAGTCGGCTCTGGCAGCTATACCTACTCACTCCATGCAACTCAATTGTCTGCCTACATCTACTAGAAAATATGTAGACCGTATTCAAAGGGATTTTGTTTGGGGTTCAACCACAGGAAAAGGGAGAGTCTACCTTGTAAACTGTGATATTGTCACATCCCCAAAACAAGAAGGAGGACTAGGTATTTCTAATTCCAAGAGCAAAAATCTAGCTCTTCTTTACAACATTCTTTGGCGAATGCGCTAGAGCCCAACAGTCTATGGGCACAGGTGGTATGTCACAATTACAAAGCAAGATAGGAACATAAAGATTTCACCATCAACGCAGCCTACTACTATGTGTGGAAAAGTCTTGCTAAAGCCCGTCCTTTCTTTGCAAAAGGATTGGCCTGGAATGTAGCAAATGGCAACCAAATCAACATGTGAAGGATAACTGGATTATCGCACAGCTGCCCCTAAGGTATCTCATACAAGGTCCACTAATACTTACAGACTTGGGGACAAATCTCTCACACATTTTACAACTAAATTCTTGGGATCTAAGCCAATTATCCTTCGAACTCCATGCAAATATCCAATAATTAATCCATAACACCTTCATACCATTCTCCGAAAATGCCGCAGATAACTTTTTTTGGAAACCAAGCAATAACGGCTCCTTCACCACAAAGTCAGCCCACTCTCTAATTAGGAATTGCCTATTTGCACAACCATCAAGGGACTTCGAACACTTTTGGATATGGAAAGCCAACTTCCATAACAAACTAAATCACTTCCTATGGCTACTAACCATAAAACGCATACCTACAACACCCATACTTTACTACAGGAAAATAATTCCATCACCCTTTTGTCCCCACTGCAATCTAGTGGAAGACATAGAACATATCTTTCTCCATTGTCCACGAAACACCCCTATCTGGAACCCCCTACATATAGTTTAATCCACCAAATTTCATCATGTGGATTAGAGAACTTTGTAATTCCTCTGATTCACTAACTCTCCAAAACCAAACACAAGTCCTGTTATCCATTATCACACCCATTACTCTATGGCATATCTAGCTCCACCGCAACAACAAACTCTTCAAAAAAAACTCCACAATAATCGTCAGCAACACACCAGTTGCCCAAGCCATTTAAAACCTCTACCTCACCAAACAGAAAACAACTCGCAAGCAATTCACAAGAATTCAAGTACGGTGGATGCAACCACCATAAAACATCTATAAACTCAACATAGATGGTGCACACAGGAAAAACTCCAACTGTGGAGGAGCAGGAGTGATGTCTCCCAATCTCACACCACAAATATAGGTAGCCACAAGGAGGGTCGAATTGGGTCGAAGCCACAAGGAGGGTCGAAGCCACAAGGAGTTAGAATTGGAATTAGGTATATATTTAGTGTAATTGTATGATGTGCCTCAAATTACACTTCCACATTCTTTTTTGTTGTTTCTATTTCTACTCTAAGCTATTGATTGCAATTATAAATCTAGAAGATAATATTTTTGGTTTTGGTTGTTTTTCAAATGATAAAAGATCTAGGGTCGTGACTTCCACCCAGGTGGTTACCTAACGGGTTGTAAACTCTAGGGCAAGTTTGATTAGTCGGGGTTGTAATATAGAAATCACACGCAATTAACCACTTTATACCTCACGGTAGTTTGAGTGATTTTGCCCAATTTGGCTTTCTCAAGACCAAATGAGTATTGCACAAAACAAGTGATATATGCTCAAGTCGGGTTTTACTATCTCTAGATTTGACCCTTTAATTAGGGCTATCAATTTCTTGAGTTCACCCCAATTTCTTGTTAGCCAATTTTTCCTAAACTTAGTCTCTCTTTCTCAAGAAGAGACTAAGTCAATTAGGCATGAATCAATGTTTGCAACCATTAATTCTTTAATTCAAGCATGAAGGCTAAATATCATTAACAATCACAAACAATCCCTAAATCAAACACCTATTAAATACCCACACTAGGGTTGGGTCACAATCCTACTAGAAATTTAGCTACTCATGAAAAATAAAGAAATTAAAGAAGAAATTAAGATAGAATGCATAATAATTAATTAGGGAAAGAAAATCTACTGTTTAGAAGCTAATCTAGTACAATATTACTCAAAACAGTAAAAAAAAAACAGCTCCGGTACTCTCCCAAAACTTAACTTAACCTAAAAATGACAAAAAGTTCTATTTATACTAAGCTAAAAATATCTGACGAAAATGCCCATGCGGAGTATGTGCGGCCGCACAATAATGTGTGTGGTCCGCACAAATAGGCTTGGCTTGACAGGTTCCATATTTGCGGCCGCACAATTCTGGGTTGCGGCCACACTCCTTCTTCTTGTGCGGACCGCACGATTGTGAGATTTGGCCTAATTGATCCAAATTGCGAATAGAAGTGTTGTGAGAGGCTAGTTGAGCATCGGAGTCGGCATTCTTCTCCATCATCTGTTTAAACATATTCTCAAATCTCCCCATCTCATTGTTAGAAGAGCTCGGACCTTGAGAAGGATAGGGAGGTGGATTGCTCGATTATTGGAACATCTGGGACCTTTGAAAACCCGACCCCCGGTTGTTGTTGTTGTTCCACCCTCCTTGGTTATTACCTCCTCAATTGCTTTGATTGTTGCCACCCCAATTGCCTTGATGGTTACCTTGATATTTCAATTGCTTTGATTATTGTTACCACCACTCCAATTGCCTTGGTGGCCTTGGTTGTTCCAATTTTCTTGCGACTGCTATTGTTGTTGATTTTGTCATTGAGCATTGTTTCTTTAGCCTTGATAATTGTTGACATATTGAACTTCTTCTTCTTGCTCATTGATGAATCACCTTGATCATAACCACTATCATCTTGTTTGAGTTGTTCCAGATGGTTTTGCATTTGTTGACCTTGTTGTTGTCTCTTGTTCATCATCATATTTACACCTTCCATCGCATTCACTTGTTTCGGCCCTTGAACTTGTTGAAGCTGAGGCCAATTGGTTCATTTTAGTTGTTAATTCGGCAATAGCTTGTCCATGATCATGTAGTTCCTTGTGTAGGTGAATAACATTAGGGTCACCTTGAAGAACATTGGCTCTACTATGCCATGCCGATGAGGTATCTGCCATCTCATCAAGAATTTCACAAGCTTCGGCATGAGGCGTGTTCATGAAGTTCCCACCGGCGAGCTGATTAACCACACTTTGGTTTTGTTGTGTTGATCCCCTGTAGAAGGTTTGTTGGATCATGGCCTCGGTCATATCATTATTCGGGAACTCTTTGACCATGGTTCGATATCTTTCCCAAATCTCATGCAATGGCTCATTGGGTTCTTGCTTGAATGCAAGAATCTCATCCCGAAGTGTCGTCATATGTCCCGGAGAGAAGAATTTGGCAATGAATTTCTCCGCCAATTCATCCCATGTATGGATGGAATGATTGGGTAATCTCTCTAACCAGTCCAATGCCTTTCCCAGTAGAGAAAAGGGAATTAGCCTCAACCTCAGCGCGTCCTCAGAGACATTTGCTTGCTTGGTCTCCCAACAAGTATCGACGAACCCCTTGAGATACTTGTAGGCATTTTGACTCGGAGCCCCGATGAAGAATCCCCGTTGCTCAAGTAATGTAAGCATCACATTGGTGATTTGAAAGTTGCCCGCCCTAATGCTGGGCGGGACTATAGCACTTGCATAACCCTCGTTCGGTAATTATCGGTGGGCTGCCGCTCTGGGTGGGGGTGGGGGAGGGACGGAAACATTATCTTGAGGCGGGCGGCCTCATCTATTTGCTTGAGGTTCAAGAGGAACCTCATCCACGTCCTCCCCCATTGGCAAATTCCCAATGGGCTCGTTGTTGAGAGCCATTTTCGTACCTAAAATACATTCAAATACAAAGTTAGTGACTCGGAAGGAAAATAAGACAAAGCACACAAAAACCTAGATATATAGCTAAATCCATTTAACTCCCCGGCAACGGCGCCAAAATTTGTGTCGCCCAATCTCACACCAAAAATATAGGTAGTGAGGCTGTCGAAGCAATAATAAAACCCAACGCAAGTCAGGGTCGAATCCACAAGGAGTTAGAATTTGGATTAGGTATATATTTAGTGTAGTTGTATGATGTGCCTCATATTACACTTCCACATTCTTGTTTGTTGTTTCTATTTCTACTCTAAGCTATTGATTACAATTATAAATCTAGAAGACAATATTTTTGGTTTTGGTTGTTTTTCAAAAGATAAAAGATCTAGGGTCGTGACTTCCACCTAGGTGGTTACCTAACGGGTTGTAAACTCTCGGGCAAGTTTGATTAGTCGGGGTTGTAATATAGCAATCACACGCAATTACCCACTCTATAGCTCTCGGTAGTTTGAGTGATTTTGCCCAATTTGGCTTTCTCAAGACCAAATGGGTATTGCACAAAACAAGTGACATATGCTCAAATCGGGTATTACTATCTCTAGATTTGACCCTTTAATTGGGGCTATCAATTTCTTGAGTTCATCCCAATTTCTTGTTTTCCAAGTTTTCCTAAACTTAATCTCTCTTTCTCAAGAAGAGACTAAGTCAATTAGGCATGAATCAATGTTTGCAACCATTAATTCTTGAATTCAAGCATGAACAAGGCTAAATATCATTAACCCAATCACAAACAAGTTCTAAATCAAACACCCGTTAAATGCCCACACTAGGATTGTGTCACAACCCTAGCTAGAAATTTAGCTACTCATGAAAAATGAAGAAATTAAGATATAATGCATAATAATTGATTAGGGAAAGAAAATCTAATGTTTAGAAGCTAATCTAGTACAATATTACTCAAAACAATAAAGAAAACGGCTCAGGTGCTCTCCCAAAACTTAACTTAACCTAAAAATGACAAAAATACTAAGCTGAAAATATCTGACGAAAATGCCCCTGCGGAGGTTGTGCGGCCGCACAATAATGTGTGCGGTCCGCACAAATAGGCTTGGCTTGACAAGTTCCATATGTGCGGCCACACAATTCAGGGTTGCGGCCGCACTCTTTCTTCTTGTGCGGACCGCACAATTGTGAGTGAGGCTGCACTCTTGCTTTTGCGACCGCACCATATTAGTGCGGTACGCACTCCTTGACTTTGGACTTGAACCCAGCTCTCTGATTCTTCTCTTCTGCGGACCGTATAATTGTGAGTGCGGCCGCACTTGGTATCCTGCGGCCGCATAATTATGGTGCGGTCCGCATATCTTCAGCTTGCCCAAAACCAACTCTCTGAATCCCCTCTTCTGCGGCCGCACAATATTTGTGCGGCCCGCATACTCTGAAGAAAAACTGACATATCTCTTTCCTTGTTTTTTGGCTGCACACAGTATTGTGCGGTCCGCATTGTGGGCCTTTTTGCCTTGTTTTGGTCCTTGTCCACTTTTGACTCCTTTATGAGTTGATTTTGATTTCTTTGGCTCATATTGCAACACTCTTGCAAGTAAGCATATTTCATTAGTTTTCGGGAATACCTTTAAGCATTTTTGAGCTAAAACGCAAGTAAAAGAGAGCAAATAAGTGGTCAAAAATCCTACTTATCAACTCCCCCAAACTTAAGCTTTTGCTTGTTCTCAAGCAATTAAGGCAATTCCCACCTCCACTAGAAAAAGAGATATTTCAGCTGGCCTAAGGTGAATCAATCACACATCAATTGGGACCAACAATTACCCACGACACATATGAATTATCAACAATGCAATGATTTGACTTTTTGAGTACAATAGTTCTAATGTGACACTAGAGCATCAAGAGTTGACTTTATTCATCAATGAAGCTCGCTCTATCATGTAGGTCGTTGTGGATCCCAAACTCCTCCTCCTCTACTCTCCATTAGCATATCTCACTTTAGAATGCAACACTCGAATCAAGGATTGTGAAAAGTTGGCTCATCTCTCTCGAAAGAATGTCACAAGTTCGGCTCTAAGTACCATAAGCTTTCCCCTCATGTAAATCACCACTAATGTAAGCTCACTCAACTTGAAATCATGTAGGGCTTTTTTCGGGATGTAATGAAGGCTTTTTGGATCAAGGTAGGACTTGATGGAATAGAATGGGCTCATCTTTCCTAAAGCAATCCATTTTCTCTTTTTTGTCTCATACTTTATCGACTCTTTGAGTCATTTTCTTTTTCCTCGGGGGAACTAGAGAGACGTAACGTCACTCTTTCTTGGTCATGACATTCATTTTCCTCCTTTTCTATTTAGTCCATGCCTTTCATCATTGTTTTCTTTGAATCCCTTCAACTTTCTACCTTATTCACTTTCTTTTTGGCATTTTTCTTTTTTGTTCTTTTTTTCTTTTCTTTGCCTTCCCTTTTCTTCATTTCTTTATCTTCTTTGTATCATTAATCACATTCAAACTCCTCGTCTCTCCCCCAAACTTATGTTTTTGCCAATTGTTTCTCAAGAATTCTAAGGAAAGATTGGGTGCCAAAAGAGAGGGTCATTACAAAATGGATAAAGGCTTGTAACGTAGTTATTGAAAGAAAAAAGGCTTAGGCTCAAATGGGTTGACTAGGGATATCACATTGGTAGGCTATGGAAGATTTCAAACTTTGAATCGGATCAAGGAGAGCCTACATTCATTTCTCAAGCCAAGCTACACTTAGAATTTCGCCTAGAAAAATATTCGGGGCAAGTTCTAGACTATAAGCACGGGTACTTGGACTTGCAATTCAATACCTCACCTCTCACACTGTTGGATGCTAAAGAGAACGGAGTCGAGGTCCCACAACAACCCTAGTTAAGATTGAGAATCACAAATAGCTCGATTGAACCACTCGATGACTGTCTAAGTCAACACAAGAGTCAAAAGGTCACAACTAAAGCTATTTTCTGCCAACAACTTTGTTTTTAACCATAAGGCCGTAGGTAAATATGTTGGTACCAAGTAAAGCATACTTGAGACCCTTTTTATTCATTACTACTATATTTGCCTAAATATAAAAGAAAACGGACTCAATCCCTTAAGAAGGTTGTCACGCCATCCATCGTTGGGAAGAGCCATCCGGTTCACACAAAATCCACCTTTGGAAAGAATCGTGGCATTAAGAAAATCAAAGGCTTATTGATCACTCAAATGTAAAAGGAAGCTAGGAAATCCAAAATAAACTACTAAAGTAAATAAGAAGTTATAATACTAAGAAAGACAACTAAAGAAGCTACGAAATAAACTGCGGAAAGCAAGATAATGAATATACAAACCGAAGTAAGATGAATATATACATAAGGGAAACTGAATATACACATCAAACCAAAGGGAAAAATATATACATACCAAAGGGAAAATAAAGATAAAAGAAAAATAGTATGAGAGTTATTACAAGCCAATATCAATGTCAATCAATCAAAATAGACCACCCCCGAATGAAAATAAGCATTGTCACTAATGCTTAACAATAATAAGAACAGGGAAAGGGTAGAGAGTTAAGAGAACTCCCTATGTGGTCTCAGTCTGCATGGGATCCGCAACACCCTCGGTCTCCTCTAGCTGTATCTCATCATCACCTGGAATAGGGACAACAGGGTTGCTGAGCATCTGGATCATCTCCTCAGCAGCGTGGGCAGTTGCAACCGGCTCCTCAGACTGGCCGACTGCTGCCTCTGGTGCCTCGGGTACTGCTGGTGTTGTTTGTGTTGCTGGGGCTGCTGACTCCATGAGCAGGTCCAATGGTAGGTCTCCGACAGATGTAATCTTAGCAATCTCTTTTCTCAAATTCTCCACTGACTTCTTTGATGCTTGAGACTTCCGCATCTTCTTGACCTGTTTGCCCAAATCCTCAATGGCTTTCCTGTGTGCCACAACTGTAGCCATGATAGTTTTCTGGTTGTCCAGAATCTTCTTCAATGTTGCCTCCACTAATGGAGGTACATGTGGCTCTGCTGGGGCTACTGACTACGCTGCAACAGCACTAGATATGTCAGACAGCTTTGAAGTAGTTATTTGCATCCAATTATTGAGACTCGCCAATGTCTGGGAGACTCGTAGCACAGTCTGCGAATACGTGAATGAAGCTGGAACTGATAATGGCACTGATAATAGAGCTAGTGGTCTAGAAGATGAAGGTGGCATGGCTGCTGTCTTGGTGGAAGGATCGGCTGCTGTGGAAGGCTCGGCAGCTGAATCAGTAACTACTACCATTGGCTCCTCAAACTGGCCAGCGGAGGTAGTTGTTTTACCCTTGAACTTTAGGTTGTACTACCCTGTAGGTGGTACCATGAGAAAGGCTTCTTAGCCTTAACTTCTGTATCATATTGCCTCGGCTCCACCTTTTAATCTTTGAAGTATTCTATGAGGAAGTTTGGGTACGGGTAGGATCTTTCATCTTTTGACACAACAAGAGTGATGTTGGTGGACATGATAGCACCCACATTAATCGGGCACCCAGCCATAATTGAGGCTACCAAGACTGCACGGGAAATTGGGAGGTTGTTCTCATTGAGGCACGGATCAATGCGGCTGCACACGAATGTATGCCACCCTTTTGCTTCAAAGTTTAAGGTGGCCTGGACTCTAGGAATCCCTGCTGTAAGCCACAGAGGTGTTGATCCTCGAATAGCCAAAATCTCAGCTAGCCACGGGCGAGCTGCATCACCCATAGTCAGCTTCTCCAAGTATTGGACTTCCTCCACTTCTTCAAATCCCATATATGGTTCAAAGCACAGGAGTCTAATCGGATATTCAGATTTCGCACTTTTGTCACCTTGGTACCCTTCTTAATGTGAGCCACATTCGCGTAAAATTTCTTAACCAAGTGCTCATTAGCATCGAGGACGCTTTGGGTGAACCATTTCCATCCTTTTCTCTCCTAGAACTGTCTGAGGACATTTGTGCTTGTCCAAATCCTTCATCAAGAATTGTCACTCGAGAGGGAGCGATCTCTGGGGCCACCAGTCTCTAAATCCGTTGAAGGCAGTCAAGCTGACGAACCTGTTTTCCCACATCTCCCTTCTTCTCGACCTTTCTAAACCCCCCACTATAGTATCACCCCCTCTACCATCATCCGGAACATCATTATCATCATCAATATTGATTGGAGCAGCCGGGGCATGTGAGAAAGAGGGCTCAGAGTCTTGGCTACCCTCTTTCGAACCTTCAGAAGAGCTAGCAGCAGAAGATGACTCATCTACCAGGTGGAATCTACCCAGGACTTGTTGTGAGTGGGCTTCCTGCTGTGCTTGCACAAAGTTACCCTTAAAAGCTTCCCCAGATGGGAGATACTCACTGGTCTCGGAGGTTTCAGGAGCTCTGTTGGCTGTTTCTTTCTTGCTTATGGCTCTTTGGATTGCTAGTGGTAGGCTACTTTTGCCTCGACCTCGGCCTCGGGAGGGTTCTGCCCTCCCTTTTGATGTATCACCTTTGCCCCTTGATCTAACCATTTTCTGCAACACATAAGTAATAGGAATCAGTTACACTTGAAACTCCTAATGTATACAGAAGCATGCTTGAAAGTTGCAGTAAAGCAGTCTCAGAAGAGGAAGTGCGGACCGCACAAAAATGAGTGTGGCCGCAGACTGACAAGTGCCGACCGCACAAAAGTGAGTGCGACCGCACAACCAAAAGTGTGGACCGCACAATTTTGAGTGCGGCCACACAGTCTCGGGTTCAAAATACTGGGTTCTCTGATCATTCATCAGTGCGGACCGCACAACTTTGCTACGGACCACACAATTTTCAATGCGGACCGCATATATTTGAGTGCAGTCCACACAATTCCAGCACACAAAATGCCCTAAGTTAAAGGACTACAGACCGTACAAAACTATGTGCGGTCGCGCAATTTGAATATAATCGGCACTGGTTTACGATTCATATAGGTTTTTTCAAGAATTAGATATGGCCTTAACAATTAATCATGATTAGCTACTTACCCAGGCCCTAATTAACATTTAAGATACTACCCACATGATTCTAAGCAAAAATGATTAACAATTGACATTTTTAGGCATGAACATAACCCTATACAAAAGAACAAAATTAAAAAAGATGGAAAAAAATCTGAAGATGAAATGAAGATACCAGTAATGAAGGATGCAGGTGAGAATCTACACAGATGAAATGCTTGAAGTTCGAGAACTAATGGGATATGCATTGTGCTTGCTTAGGGCTTGAAAGTTCAGACAGTGTAAAGTGTGAAAAGTTATGAGAAGCCCTATTTATAGGTTGACCCGTCTGGCCCAGACTTACCTAAGTGCGGCCGCATAACTCTAAGTGCGGTCCGCACTCCTTACCTGTTCCTGTGAAGCAGTTCTGCGGTCCGCACAAAAATGAGTGCAGCCGCAGACTGCCAAGTGTGGACCGCACAAATTTGTGTGCGGCCGCAAATTGTTAAGGAACTTTTACAAGCCAAACTTCAAAGAACATGCATTTTTATCTTCCAGTTGTGCGATCGCACACAGAATTATGCGGCCGCAGAATGATTGTGCGGTCCGCACTTTTGTGACACTTAGTCAATTTTTCTTGCACAGTTCTTGCAATGCACACCCATTCCTACATACATTTCGAAACTAGTTAGCCCAAAACAAAGCCTATCTAATCTAAAGAACAAAACCAAGAAAAGGAAAAAGACACATGAGTTGCCTCCCAAGAGGCGCCTGATTTAATGTCGCGGCACGATGCAGATTACCAATCACTTGAAATGAAGAACTGCCATAATGTGGCCATCATCAACCTTGCCAAGATACTATTTAACCCGGTGCCCATTGACTCTAAATACCTCATCATTCTTATTTTTCAAATCTAGAGCACCAAAGGGGTTACATTCACCACTTCAAAGGGGCCACTCCATTTTGACTTCAACTTGCACGGAAACATCCGTAACCAGGAATTGAACAATAGCACAAGATCACCTTCTTTAAACTCCTTGTTGTGGATGTACTTGTCATGGAGGTACTTCATCTTCTCCTTGTAAAGGGACGAACTTGTGTAGGCATGATACTGGAATTCATCAAGCTCAATTGTGCACCCTCAAGTTTGCGGCAATATCCCATTCAAAGTTCAACTTTTTCAAAGCCCACATGGCCTTATGCTCAAGTTCTACCGGAAGATGACACGCCTTCCCAAACACCAATCAATATGGAGACATCCCAATCGGCATCTTGTAGGTCGTCCTATAATTAAGAGCATCATCAAGTTTTCTAGACCAATCCATCTGGTTGGCATTCACAGTCTTTGACAAAATACTCTTGATCTCCCGGTTGGAGACTTCAACTTGTCCACTTGCTTGAGGATGGTAGGGGGTCGAGACTTTATGAGTGACACCATACTTGGTGAGTAAGGTATCAAAAACCTTGTTGCAAAAATGCGAACCCCTATCACTAATAATGGCCCTTGGGGTTCCAAACCTCGTAAAGATGTTCTTTTTCAAGAATGCCACCACACTTCGAGCTTCGTTGTTGGGTAAAGCTATGGCTTCAACCCATTTTGACACATAGTCCACAGTTAACAAAATTTAAGTGTTCCCACAATAGCTCACGAACGGTCCCATGAAATCAATACCCCAAACATCAAAGATATCAATTTCCAAGATGGTGGTGATGGGCATCTCATTCTTCTTAGAAATCCCACCGGCCCTTTGACATTCATCACAACACTTGACTAGATCACTTGCGTCCTTGTAGAGAGTAGGCCAATAGAATCCACAACTCAACACTTTTGTTTTCGTTCTCGCTCCACCATGGTGACCACCATACGGTGAAGAGTGGCAAGCCTCAATAATTCCCATTTGTTCTTCCTCTAGCACACATCGTCGGATCACACCATCAGTACATATCCGGAAAAGATATGGCTCATCCCAATAATAGTCAAGGAAATCCCATTTGAGCTTCTTCCTTTGGTTTGAAGAGAACTCATTCGGTACAATGCCACTCACAAGATAATTGGCTAAATCGGCAAACCACGGAATGCCGGTCATTGAAACGGCTAGGAGTTGCTCGTCGGGAAATGAATCATTGATCTCAAGGCCGTCATGTGGCCTCCCCTCCTCCTCCAATCGGGACAAGTGGTCAGGCACTTGATTTTCACTACCTTTTCGATCTCGAATCTCTAGATAAAAATCGTACAATAGAAGCACCCACCGCATAAACCTTGACTTAGAATCTTTCTTACTCATCAAATACCGAAGCGCCGCATGATCAGTATGAACAATCACCTTAGTACCCATCAAATACGGGTGGAACTTCTCCATAGCAAAAACAATAGCAAGTAGCTCTTTTTCGGTCATGTATAGTTGACTTGGGCATCATTCATGGTCTTGCTAGCATAGTAGACTGGATGGAAGATTTTGTTGATTCTTTGCCCCAAGACCGCTCCAATCGCCACATCATTAGCATCACACATGAGCTCAAAAGGCAAGCTCCAATTTGGTGCGGTGATAATAGGAGTAGTAATCAACTTGAACTTAAGTAATTCGAATGCCTTCATACAATCTTCATTGAAATGGAACTTGGCATCCTTCTCCAAAACAAAGGGTTTACCACCTTGGAAAAGTCCTTGATGAATCGGCGATAGAAACCCGCATGAACCAAGAAGCTCCTCACTCCCTTCACGGATGTAGGGGGGGGGGGGGGAGTTTGGAGATCACCTCAATCTTGGCCTTGTCAACCTCAATACCATGCTTTGAAATTTTGTGGTCGAGGACAATGCCTTCCTCGACCATGAAGTGACATTTCTTCCAATTGAACACCAAATTGTCTCCTCACATCTAGCCAATACCCTATCCAAATTATTCAAGCAATCTTCAAACGAATTCCCAACCACAGAAAAATCATCCATAAAGACCTCAAGAATATCCTCCACCATGTCGGTGAAAATAGCCATCATACACCGTTGAAAAGTTGTCGGTGCATTACACAAATGAAATGGCATCCGCGAGAATGCAAAAGTACCATAGGGACAAGTGAAAGTGTTCTTCTCTTGGTCCTCAGGAGCAATAAGGATTTGATTGTAGCTGGAGTATCCATCAAGAAAGCAATAAAAAGCACGCCCGACCAACGTATCAAGCATTTGGTCAAGAAATGGAAGTGGGAAATGATCTTTCCGAGTGACTTTGTTGAGCTTCCTATAATCCATGCACACTCTCCACCCGGTGACAGTTCTTGTTAGGATCAATTCATTCTTTTCATTTGTTACCACAGTCATGCCCCCTTTCTTTGGGTCACATTGCACCGAAGAGGTCCACGAGCTATCGGAAATGGGGTAAACAACCCTGACATCCAACCACTTGATTATATCCTTCTTCACCACCTCTTGCATTGCTTCATCGAGTCTCCTTTGATGTTAAACGGTGGGTTCGGCACCCTCCTCCAAAATAATCTTGTGCATGCAAAAGTCGGGGCTCATGCCCCGGATATCCGCCAAAGTCCATCCGATTGCTCTTTTACTCCTTTGTAGCACCTCCAATGTGCACTCTACCTGCATGTTAGTTAAGCAAGAAGAAAGGATAACCGGTAAAGTAGAAGAAAGGCCAAGGAATTCATACCTGAGATTAGAGGCAATGGCTTTAACTCCAAAGTGGGAGGCTCCTCGATTGAGGGCTTTATTGGAGGAGTCTTCCAGTTTTCAAGATCCAAAGATAGCTTACGGGGCTCATAAGTGTATGACCCCATGCCTTGCAATGCATTCACACACTCCACATAGCCTTCTTTCTCCTCAACATCATCAAGATTGAGCAAAATAGCTTCCAAATTATCCTCGACATTCATTGTGGCACTAGCATCATCAACAATCACGTCGTTGACCAAATCCACGAACGAACACACTTCATTACTATTCGGTTGCCTCGTAGATTTGCACACATGGAAGACCACCTTTTCGTCACCCACCTGGAAGGTGAGCTCACCGGCTTCCGCATCAACAAGAGCCTTCCCTGTAGCAAGGAAGGGTCTACCCAAAATGATAGGCACTCATAGTCCACTTCACAATCAAGAATCACAAAATTCGCCAGGAGGATGAACTTGTCAACTCAAACCAACACATCATCAATAATACCCAAGCCTCTTCATTCAATCCACCATTTGCAACCTCATGGATGCAGGTCTTGGTTTCCCAATTCCCAAAGTTTTGAACACCGAATAGGGCATCAAGTTGATACTCGCCCCAAGATCACATAATGTTTTGGCAAAGTCGGCACTCCCAATAGTTCAAGGGATTGTGAAAGCGACCGGATCTTCCAACTTAGGAGCCATTGAATGCACAATAGCACTCACTTGATGTGTCATCTTGATTGTCTCACAATTCATCGATCTCTTCTTGGTCACCAAATCCGTCATGAATTTTGTGTATCTCGGCATTTGTTCCAAGGCTTCAACCAACGACACATTAATAGACAAACTCTTCATCATATCAATAAACTTTTTGAATTGGTTCTCACTGTTTTGCTTTGCAAGCCTTTGAGGGTATGGAGGAGGAGGCCTTGGCATTGGTGCCTTAGCCTTTGGCACTACCGGTTCCGGCATGTCAATCATGTGTTCCCTAGACGGGTTCACTTCTTCTTGCGTCTCCTCCACACTTTCATCAATATCAATTCTCACTTCTTCATTAGCTTGAACTATATTGCTTGGGATTTCATCTTCTTGAATCACAACATCATCATCCATAACTCTTCTTTGATTTGAGGTGGTTGCATCTCCACCTTTTCCACTTCTAGTAGTCACGGCCATAGCATGTCCGGTATTATTCCCAACCTTCGAGTTCACCATCGTATCAGTAGGTAGTGCCCCCTTAGGACGAGTGTTCAAAGCTTGCGAGATTTGGCCTAATTGAACCTCCAAATTGCGAATAAAAGTGTCGTGAGAGGCTAGTTGAGCATTGGAGTCGGCATTCTTCTCCATCACCTTTTTAAACATATTCTCAATTCTCCCCATCTAATTGTTAGAAGAGCTCGGACCTTGAGAAGGATATGGAGGTGTATTGCTCGGTTGTTGGAACATCGGGGTCCTTTGAAAACCCGACCCCCGGTTGTTGTTGTTGTTCCACCCTCCTTGGTTATTACCTCCCCAATTGCTTTGATTATCGCCACCTCAATTGCCTTGATGATTACCTCCACAATTGCCTTGGTTACCTTGATTATTCCAATTGCTTTGATTATTGTTACCACCACTGCAATTGCCTTGGTGGCCTTGGTTGTTCCAATCTCCTTGCGACTGCCATTGTTGTTGATTTTGTCCTTGAGCATTGTTTCTTTGGCCTTGATAATTGTTGACATATTGAACTTCTTCTTGCTCATTTAATGAATCACCTTGATCATAACCACTATCATTTTGCATGAATTGTTCCGGACAGTTTTGCATTTGTTGACCTTGTTGTCGCCGCTTTCCAGAACGGGCTAAGTAGAAATGGTTCAAGGGCGACCAAGAAACTGCTGAGCCGCCTCATGAAATATCCCCTTACCACATGGGAGGAAATCCATAACGCTTATTGCGCAGAGGTACGAGCGGACGAGGATGACCTAAACGGGCCGACCCAACGGTTAACGGCGATACATTCAGAAACGAGGAGAGATCGACGGAATGAAGGACGACGGGAACCACTCCCTCGTTCCAACAGAGAGCGACATCAGCCGTACACCAGATCCTCCCATCCGCCCCCAAGGCACACAGACGCACTACAACGACACGTCGCCCCACTACGAAACGAAAGAGGTACGCCCCCTTTATTAACGGCCCATAACTTTTGTGTGTCTCCTTCAGAGTTAGTGTACGCACTGGAGAAGCTAGGCACCAAGGTGCACTGGCCGCAAAAGATGAAATCAGACCCTGCCACAAGGAAATCAAACGCCCTGTGTGAGTTCCATCAGGAACGAGAGCACAAAACCGAAGATTGCATCGGCCTACGGCAAGAAGTGGTCAGGATGCTAAACCAGGGATACCTAAGGGAGCTACTCAGTGACAAAGGAAAAATAAACTTTGCACGCGGACGGGAGCAGTCCCACGGACCGCCAAAGCCACCTTCCCAACTCGCACGATAAACATGATCGTCAGAGGCGGCGACGAGGCGGCGATCAATCACGTCAAACTCGCCACCACACACAGGCTAAAGCGGACCATCGCCCACGAACGGTATGAGGACTTCGAAGATAGTATCACCTTCGATAAGTCCGATGCCGACGGTTTGTCTTTTCCTCATTATGATGCTTTAGTTATCACTTTACGTATCGCTGATACGGATGTTAAAAGAGTCATGATCGATGACGGAAGCGGCGCCTGTATTATCCACCCAAGGGTCCTCATACAAATGGGACTCGAGGATAAGGTAATACCGCGCTGCATAACACTAACTGGTTTTAACAATGCAGTAGAACGGACGTCCGGAGAAATAGCACTGCCCGTCTTAGCAGGAGGAGTCACGCTGGAAACAACTTTCCACGTGATGAACCAAGAAACGGCGTACAATGTCATCATAGGATGCCCATGGATACACGCCATGCGAGCGGTCCCTTCAAGCCACTACCAAGTGATCAAATTTCCTACCCCATGGGGAATATTCAGCATCGACCCGAGCCACGCACCGCACAAGAATGCTACAGAATAGCCCAAGACTGCGCCCACACCCAACATCTAAAGGGGGCAAGCGCGGAGGCATAGCAATTAGCCGTGTCGGGAACTAAGGTCCACCCTATAACGGACGTGATCAAAGACCCCGACATCGTGGAGGCCTGTAAGGCAACCGTCGAAGACCTCGACCCAGTCCAATTGGACAAAGTCGATCCTACAAAGAAAGCCTATATCGGGCAAGGTCTCGCCAACCCAAGTAAGTATTGTGAATTCTTAACTAACCATGCAGATTTGTTCGCCTTTTCCCATTCAGATATGCCGGGAATCCCGCGAAACATCGTCACCCACAAGCTGAATGTCGATCCACTACATCCACCCGTACGACAGATGAGGAGAAAATTCAACGCTGCTATCAACGAAGCGGTTGGTAAAGAAGTAGATGAGCTACTAGCCAACGGCTCCATCAGAGAATCAAAATACCCCGAGTGGGTCGCCAACGTAGTCATGGTAAAGAAGAAGAACGGGAAGTGGAGAATGTGCGTAGATTTCACCGATCTGAACAAGGCATGCCCGAAAGATTCATTCCCACTACCCCACATCGACCAACTGATCGACGCCACTGCAGGGCATGAACTACTGAGTTTCCTAGACGCCTACTCCGGCTACAATCAAATCATGATGGCCGAGGAGGACCAAGAGAAGACAACTTTCATCACCCACCAAGGGACTTACTGTTACAAAGTAATGCCCTTCGGGCTCAAAAATGCGGGGGCTACATACCAGAGGCTGGTAACCAAAATGTTCAAAGAGCAACTCGGTAAGACTATGGAGGTCTATATCGACGACATGCTGGTAAAGTCCACAAAAAAAGAGGACCACCTCGACCATCTGAAAGAAGCCTTCGAAATATTGAGAAAATACGGGATGAAACTGAACCCCGAGAAATGCGCCTTCGGCGTGGCATCAGGAAAATTCTTAGGGTTCCTCGTATCACAACGAGGTATCGAAGTCAATCCAGATCAAATCAAAGCGATAGACGCAATACCAGAGATACTAAACAGCAAAAAGCAGGTGCAAAAACTGACCGGGCTAATAGCCGCTTTGTCTAGGTTCATCTCACGGTCCTCAGACAGATGCCACAAGTTTTCAGTGTGCTAAGAAAAGACAATGGGTTGCAACGGAATGAAGAATGCATCGAAGCTCTGAAGAAATTAAAGGCGTACCTATCTTCACCGCCACTACTAGCCAAAGCTGACCCAGGCGAACCACTGCTGGTGTATCTGGCCGTGTCCGAGGTTGCCGTCAGCGCAGTCCTAGTCCGCGAAAACGAAGGTACACAATCTCCTATTTTCTATATTAGCAAAACCCTAGTGGACGCCGAAACACGGTATCCACACCTTGAAAAATTAGCTTTGGCATTGGTCGTAGCTTCACGAAAGCTCCGACCCTACTTCCAATGCCACCCCATAAAGGCCGTGACGACCTTTCCCTTGAGAAGTATCCTACATAAACCTGAGTTATCAGGCAGACTCGCCCGATGGGCCATAGAGCTCAGTGAGCACGATATCTCATATCACCCAAGGAGCGCCATCAAGTCGCAAGTACTTGCCGACTTCGTAGCCGACTTCAGCGCAGAGATCTTACCAGAAGCGGAATTGGAGGCGCGCCCTGCCCTCTCTGACGCCGACCTGTGGACTCTTTACACTGACAGCGCCGCTAACGCCTCGGGATCGGGACTGGGACTCGTTCTCGAGGTCCCCACGGGCAAAACAATTCACCAGTCCATACGATGCCCCGAGATGACTAACAACGAAGCCGAGTACAAGGCTGTTATTGCAGGTTTAAAACTAGCCCTCAAGTATGGAGCTCGACGACTCATTCTACATTGCGACTCTCAGCTCGTGGTAAACCAGGTCACTGGGACTTACCAAATCAAGGAGCAAAGGCTGCAAAAATACCAGTCGGAAGTCCACAAGCTAATGACCAAGTTCGATGAGTGCCGCTTCGAACAAGTCCCGAGAGCACAGAACGTGGAGGCAGACGGCTTAGCAAAATTAGCCGCGACAACTAAGAACTTCAACAAAGAAAGCGTGGTCACCCTCCTCCATTCAGCCGTCGATCACCATGAGGTACTCTCTTTAAATCTGACTTGGGACTGGCGCAACCAATTTGTATCCTACCTGCAGGATGGAACACTCCCACTCGACAAAAAGGAAGCCAAGAAACTGCGCGTACAGGCTGCCCGTTATTGCATAATAAACCGCGACCTCTATAAAAGGACGTTTGGCGGACCCCTCGCCAAGTGTCTAGGGCCGCAACAAACGCGACCAGTGCTCGAAGAGGTGCATGAAGGACATTGCGGTGCCCATACGGGCAACCGCGCCCTCGTGCGCTGCCTGATACGGGCCGGCTATTACTGGCCTACCATGAAGAAAGACGCAGCGGAATATGTCCGCCGATGCGAACAATGCCAAAAATATGCCCCCATGATACACCAACCGGGAGAACCACTCCACTCTGTCACTTCTCCGTGGCCCTTCATCAAGTGGGGAATGGACATAGTCGGACCCCTACCAGCGGGGCGAGGAAAGGTACGATTTCTATTAGTTTTAACTGACTATTTTTCTAAGTGGGTGGAAGCAGGAGTGTACGCCCAAATACGCGAACAGGAAGTGATCGCCTTCATTTGGAAAAACATTATATGTCTCTTCGGCATCCCCAAAGAAATCAGTTGCGACAACGGACGACAGTTCATCGGTCAAAAAACGACCGAATTCTTCGAGAAATGGCGCATCAAGAGAATACTTTCCACGCCATACCACCCCGCCGCCAACGGCCAGGCAGAAGCCTCCAACAAAACAATATTAAACATACTAAAGAAAAAACCTC
>NW_017671157.1:242380-266258 GCF_001879085.1 Nicotiana attenuata
AAGTATTTCCACTTCTGAAAGGCGTCCCCCGAGTCGTACTCTTTTTTCCCTTACCCGAGTTTTGTCCCAATTGGGTTTTCTCAGGGAGGTTTTTAACGAGGCGACAGAGGGGGCACCTGGAGATATTTGAAAGAAGTTTATCATATCAACCTCTCCCTACAACATCCAGGCCGACATGATAAAGGGACTGGACTATCTTGATCTCCATTTGTATGAAAGGCTACGGTCGTTTGCATCTCCAATGTATGAAAGGCTACGCGCCATCTTGATCTCCAATGTATGAAAGGCCACGGCCATTTGATCTCCAATGTATGAAAGGCCACGACCATTTGATCTCCAATGTATGAAAGGCCACGACCGTTTGCATCTCCAATGTATGAAAGGCTACGTGCCATCTTGATCTCCAATGTATGAAAGGCCACGGCCATTTGATCTCCAATGTATGAAAGGCCACGGCCGTTTGCATCTCCAATGTATGAAAGGATACGAGCCATCTTGATCTCCAATGTATGAAAGGCGACTGCCATTTGCATATCCACATGGCTAAGGCCATCAATCACATTATGGCTAAGGCCATCGCCGCCAAACAGTCGACGTAGTTTCGACTAAGGCGAGTAAACGACTCGACGACAGTCGAAGTCGCCTACATGGCTAAGGCCATCAACTACATTATGGCTAAGGCCATCGCCGCCAACAGTCGACATAGTTTCGACTAAGGCGAGTAAACGACTCGACGACAGTCGAAGTCGCCTACATGGCTAAGGCCATCAATCACATTATGGCTAAGGCCATCGCCGCCAACAGTCGACGTAGTTTCGACTAAGGCGAGTAAACGACTCGACGACAGTCGAAGTCGCCTACATGGCTAAGGCCATCGATTACATTATGGCTAAGGCCATCGCCGCCAACAGTCGACGTAGTTTCGACTNATACCCGTCGAAGTCGGAGAACCAAGCCTAAGGTATTCACACACCAGCGGAGAAGAAAATGATACAAAACAGACTCCAAGACCTCGACGAGACCGAGGAAAGAAGAGAAAATGGCCCATGTCAGAATAATAGCCCAAAAGCAACAAGTCGAAAGATACTACAACAAGAGGGCCAAAATAAGACCACTCAAAGTGGGAGACTATGTCCTTAAAGCAAAGACATTGGCATCCAAAGACCCGAGTGAAGGGAAGCTGGGCACCAACTAGGAAGGACCCTACAAAATCACAGCAGTAGCCAGCAAAGGCGCATTCCAGTTGGAAACAATGGAAGGGAAAACGCTCCAGAACAACTGGAACGTCGCTCACCTCAAGTATTTCCACTTCTGAAAGGCGTCCCCCGAGTCGTACTATTTTTTCCCTTACCCGAGTTTTGTCCCAATTGGGTTTTCTCGGGGAGGTTTTTAACGAGGCGACAGAGGGGGCACCTGGAGATATTTGAAAGAAGTTATCATATCAACCTCTCCCTAAAACATCCAGGCCGACATGATAAACGGACTGGACTATCTTGATCTCCAATGTATGAAAGGCCACGGCCATTTGATCTCCAATGTATGAAAGGCCACGGCCATTTGATCTCCAATGTATGAAAGGCCACGGCCGTTTGCATCTCCAATGTATGAAAGGCTACGCGCCATCTTGATCTCCAATGTATGAAAGGCCACGGCCATTTGATCTCCAATGTATGAAAGGCCACGACCGTTTGCATCTCCAATGTATGAAAGGATACGCGCCATCTTGATCTCCAATGTATGAAAGGCGACTGCCATTTGCATATCCACATGGCTAAGGCCATCAATCACATTATGGCTAAGGCCATCGCCACCAAACAGTCGACGTAGTTTCGACTAAGGCGAGTAAACGACTCGACGACAGTCGAAGTCGCCTACATGGCTAAGGCCATCGATTACATTATGGCTAAGGCCATCGCCGCCAACAGTCGACGTAGTTTCGACTAAGGCGAGTAAACGACTCGACGACAGTCGAAGTCGCCTACATGGCTAAGGCCATCAATTACATTATGGCTAAGGCCATCGCCGCCAACAGTCGACGTAGTTTCGACTAAGGCGAGTAAACGACTCGACGACAGTCGAAGTCGCCTACATGGCTAAGGCCATCGATTACATTATGGCTAAGGCCATCGCCGCCAACAGTCGACGTAGTTTCGACTAAGGCGAGTAAACGACTCGACGACAATCGAAGTCGCCTACATGGTTAAGGCCATCAATCACATTATGGCTAAGGCCATCGCCACCAAACAGTCGACGTAGTTTCGACTAAGGCGAGTAAACGACTCGACGACAATCGAAGTCGCCTACATGGCTAAGGCCATCAACTATATTATGGCCAAGGCCATCACCGCCAACGGTCGACCTAGATTCGACTACGGTGAGTCAACGACTCGACAACAGTCGAAGTCGCCTACATGGCTAAGGCCATCAATTATATTATGGCTAAGGCCATCACCGCCAACGGTCGACCTAGATTCGACTACGGTGAGTCAACGACTCGACAACAGTCGAAGTCACCTACATGGCTAAGGCCATCANAAGTCGCCTACATGGCTAAGGCCATCGATTACATTATGGCTAAGGCCATCGCCGCCAACAGTCGACGTAGTCTCGACTAAGGCGAGTAAACGACTCGACGACAGTCGAAGTCGCCTACATGGCTAAGGCCATCGATTACATTATGGCTAAGGCCATCGCCGCCAACAGTCGACGTAGTCTCGACTAAGGCGAGTAAACGACTCGACGACAGTCGAAGTCGCCTACATGGCTAAGGCCATCAATCACATTATGGCTAAGGCCATCGCCGCCAACAGTCGACGTAGTCTCGACTAAGGCGAGTAAACGACTCGACGACAGTCGAAGTCGCCTACATGGCTAAGGCCATCGATTACATTATGGCTAAGGCCATCGCCGCCAACAGTCGACGTAGTTTCGACTAAGGCGAGTAAACGACTCGACGACAGTCGAAGTCGCCTACATGGCTAAGGCCATCAATCACATTATGGCTAANTTGATTTGTTAATTTTAGTTAGTCTAGTTTAGTTTAGTCTAGTTTAATCAGTAATTATCATCGGTAATGCCTTAATTCAGTGTTTGGTATTAATTAGATGTAGGTTTAGTTTAGTTTGGTCTGGTTATAGCTGAATAGTATAGGATCTTGTTTAACCACGGTTAGTTCTTGACCAGTTACTAGGGTAATAGGGGAATGGTCTGGTTTAGCTCAGTAATTCTAAGAGGGTTCAAAGGGTAGTTTAGGCATGGAAAAGGGTAGTTTCATTAAGATTGGTAAATTCAAAACTAAGGCAAGGGTAGTATAGGTATTGTATAGCTAAAAGAACACCCTAGGGCCTTCTAGAATAGGACTTTAGTGTAGGATTCAGTAAACTTAGGGCAGTAACTTGTGTAACAAGTCAGAAAATAAAGGGTAAAAATAGAATTAAAATAGGGACTAATGGGTAAAGTGAAAATCTGAAATTGGACCCTAAGTTCACCTATAAATAGGCATTCATTTGCCTTGTAGAACAAGTTTTTTCAGCCTCTAAATCCCCCCCCCCCCCCAAAAGTGTATTCTTCAACTTTCAGATCCAGCTTTTGAAATTCAAACGTCCAAAAATCCAAAAACAATAGAAAATTTAATAGAAAAACCAAAAAAAAGACAGTCACTGTTTCATTGAAATTTTCAGTTTAATTTCCAGCTTTCTTAGCTCCCAGTCTGGTATTTGAGGTTAAGTTCTGGTGGGTTTTGGGTCCAATTGAGCTAGTTTAGGGTTAAGTTCTGGCCTGTTGGAAGTTTTAAGTGTATTCAGGTCTATTTGCGAGTTTATTTGGCTTAATCTGATGCTGTTTTGCTTATCACTGGGCTTGGGATTATCATTTTTGATCTCACATTATCTTCCTGCTGCTGTGACCTGCTGTAATACTGCTAATTGCTCAATTATTAGCTGATCTCCTCTCCTTTTCACTTATATCTCAATTTCCAGGTATGTCACTAGACTCAAGTGACGTTGGATAATGAATCGGCATGTATGAAAGTTGGTTATTGAAGAACTGTTTGATTTGGCCTGGAATTTTCAATTTAGGAACTGTTTAAATAATTTTGTACGTGTAAATTGGAACTTATTGGACTGAAACTGTTTTGTAGTAACTGGACTGTTAAATTCCAGATCTGGATTCATTTTTTTTAGCTTGTATCTTCAGTAAATGTAGTTGAACTCTTGTGACAGTTGTAGCTTAGCATTGGAATATACAACTTCCTATATATTAAGTCTTGGCATAATAAATAGCTTTTAGCAATAGTTTCAAAATTTGTTCCTAGAGTCACGAGTTCCCTATGTGAATTTTGCTAGTGTGAATAACATACTGAATTGTTAGTGAATGATGTTAGTTCTTAATATTAGCTCTTAAAACACTTGACAAGCTTTTCAGTAGTTGTAAAACTGTCCGAATAATTCATCTTAGCAATTCGTTTATAGCCTGTTAAATGAGACTAAGTAGCTATTGAGTTTCAGTTAATGTATTCATTTGGAATATCAGTTAATGGTAAGGTCTTGACAATCAAGGGTTAATGAATTAGCTAATGTTTAGTCGCAAATCACGCCTGAAGAAATAAAAATGCAATACGCCTGTCTGGATTCATATAGAAGACCATTTAAAATAGTTGAGCTTATTCAAGATAGATCAAGTGAAGTTTATACTAATTTGGTTACTGATCATATTTACTGGCTCCAAATTAAAAGTGAGAGTGGGCCTTTGAATTTGTTCTGGGCCCAGGCAGTCCCGCCCTTTTTAAAAGGAAACATGAATTGCTTTGAAATACCTGCTAGATATGTTTTGTTCTATTCATTCAGTTATTGGGCCTGATTGTGGGGAATTGACTTATAGACTTTTGGATATTTCAAATATGTTAATTAATTAGGATTTTTCTTGTATTGATAGAGACAACTAAATAGAAAATCGCAGTCTACTTTAGATTTGCCTTTTAAATAATAAATGAGACGAGCCTCGCCAACTGAAATACAAATGTGGGGCCCTCAATAAATGTTATATATAAAAATACTTAGAATTCGGGCGGACCGTTTAGCTAATTTCACGGTCTTCCCCAAATATAATAAACGCGTAGTTACTTTAGGCGCGTATTTTAATAATATTACCTTCCTAAATGTGGGTGCACATTTATGTGACCCAAATCCAAATCTCAACGAAGTTGAAATGTGTTGACAATCACGGGTGCACTGGTGCGACGTGGTTCGAGACGCGTTTTCACGACGTTGCAATTCTTATTAAAAATAACAATAAAAGCGGTTTACTAATAAAAGGCACATAAGTTAGAACATGTTTTGAAATCAGATGAAATCAATTACAACAGTTGAGCGACCGTGCTAGAACCACGGAATCCGGGAATGCCTAACACCTTCTCCCGGGTTAACAGAATTCCTTAATCGGATTTCTGGTTCGCGGACTGTTAATAGAGTCATAATTTCCTCGGTTCGGGATTCGACCGGTGACTTGGGACACCATAAATCTCCCAAGTGGCGACTATGAATTTTAATAACAAATCCCGTTCCGATTGTCCTTTAAGTGGAAAAACTCCTTATGCCCTCGCGGGTGTAGCGAAAAAGGAGGTGTGACAGTCATCGGGGCTGCAATAGATGAAAACCCCTCCACGAACCGACGATAGTAGCCTGCTAACCCCAAGAAACTCCGAATCTCTGTAGCTAATGCTGGTCGAGGCCAGTTCTTGACTGCCTCTATCTTCTTCGGGTCCACCTGAATACCCTCTGCTGATACAACGTGACCCAGAAATGCTACTGAACTCAGCCAGAACTCACACTTGGAGAACTTGGCATATAACTGACTATCCCTTAGAGTCTGAAGAACCACCCTAAGGTGATGCTTGTGCTCCTCCTGGCTGCGGGAGTACACCAAAATATCATCAATAAAGACTATCACGAACATGTCCAAATATGGCCTGAACACTCGGTTCATCAACTCCATGAATGTTGCTGGGGCATTGGTGAACCCAAACGACATGACCAGGAACTCATAATGCCCGTACCGAGTGCGGAATGCTGTCTTAGGGACATCGGATGCCCTAATCCTCAACTGATGGTAGCCAGATCTCAAGTCTATCTTTGAAAACACCTTCGCCACCTTTCGACTAGCAGGATCCGCCAAGACTTGGTGGAGAGACTATTGTTTATCCAGACCAGCAGGGTCGCCATCATTGACTTGGGACCAGTTTGCAGAGTTGTTTTTGGAGAAGTTTCTCCCAGTTACTCAGCGAGAGGCTCTTCGCAGGCAGTTCGAGCGCCTCCAGTAGGGCTCTATGACAGTCACGCAGTATGAGACCCGGTTCATTGATCTAGCTCGCCATGCTATTGTGATACTCCCCACCGAGAGAGAGAGGGTGCGGAGGTTTATTGATGGGTTGATCCAGCCGATCCGTCTCCAGATGGCTTTGGGAGCTGAGAGTAAGATTTTGTTTTAGGAGGCGGCCAACGCGGCCCGTAGAGTTGAGATGGCTCTTGCACGGGGAGGTGGTCATGGGTCAGATAAGAGGCCCCGTCATGCGGGTAGGTTCAGTGGTACCTCGTCTGGAGGTGGGGATTCTTTTGGTAGAGGCCATCCTCCGAGGCCCTTTCAATCAGCCCTACAGGTCTCACATGGTACTTCAGGTGGTCGTGGTTCTCAGCCGTATTATTCTGACCAGCAGCTCTTCAGTTCACCATCAGCACCTATCAGCGCACCACCACTCCGTTATTCTCAGCAGCCGAGGGCTTGTTTCACGTGTGGCGACACGAGGCACATTGCCAGGTATTGCCCTCGAGCTTCGGACAGCTCTCAGCAGTAGGGTCCTCGTCCTATGATTCAGGCATCAGGCGATCCACAGGCCGCCCAGCTGGCTAGAGGCGGGGGTAGAGGTCATAGAGGTGGAGGTAGAGATCATAGAGGTCGAGCTCGGACCGCCAGAGGTAGAGGCCAGCTAGCAGCCGATCGCCCCAGAGATATGGTTCTGGGAGGTGGGGGCAAGCCAATTAATTATTAACCTTTTAGGCCACATCGACAATATTAAGGCAATAAGACATTTAATATAAAAATGGAAGTTTTAAATATAAATGAACTGAAAACAAGTACGGAAATTCAATTACAACCTCTACCCAAGACTGGAGTCACTAACTCACGAACGTCTATAGAATACTAAAAACAGAGTCTGAATAAAATACAATACTGTTTGTTCCGGTACAAGGACAACAAACGAAATAAGGATAGAAGAGACTCCGGGCCATGCGGACGTCAACAAGGCTACCTCAGAATCTCTAGACTGAAGTCAACTCCCAACGCTCCTACTGTTGTCCAAAGGCTGCTGCTCCGGCGCTGTGATCTGTGCAAAAAGATGCACAGAGTGTAGCATCAGCACAACCGACCCCATGTGCTGGTAAGTGCCTGGCCTAACCCCGGCGAAGTAGTGACGAGGCTAGACCAGACTACCAAACAAGCATGTGCAGGTATATATACAAGTACAACGAAATAATAGCGGAAAGTAAACAATTAAACTTGGAGGGGGAAACATGCTTATGGGGTAGCAGATAAAACAGAATATCAGGAATAACAAAAGAAACTACATCTGATTTCTTCTAACACAGAATAAGGGAGAACAAACCACTTTCACTTGTTTCAATTTCCCTCTCGTTGCAGGCGTGCAACACGATATCATTTCCTCATATCACGTGGTAGGCGTACCACATGCTCCCATTACAATAATATAACGTGGTCGGCGTGCCACACGTTCCCATTTCATAATAACTCGTGGTCGGCGTGCCACACGATCCCATTTCATAATATCTCGTGGTCGGCGTGCCACACGATCCCATTTCTTTCAACACAATACACAACATAATCCCGGCAAGGGAGAAAGATGTTATAATAACTATCGCGCAAGGGAGCAATGTAATATAATAAACTATCCCGGCAAGGGAGATCCAGCTATAACTAAACTCATTCAATTTCTACTTAACACAATTAAATCCACACTTAGTCTCAACAATTACTGGCTCGGTGTTAAAGATTTTCAACCAATTCCTCATAAATAACAATTACAAATTCGATAATTTGGCAAATTAGGAATCACGGTCATGCTCGACACCAGTGTATAAATACTCGTCACCATGCCTATACACCGTACTCGATAAATAGCAATTAACAAATAGGACTCTACTCCTATTCCCTCAAGCCAAAGTTAGACCAAACACTTACCTCAACTTTCACGGCTAAATCAATCCACAACTACCGCTTTCCCTTTTGAATTCGGCTCTAACCCAATCAAATCTATGAAATAATGACTTTATAATATCAATAATAGCTAAACTAATCAAACCCAATGCCTAAATATAGATTTCCAAGCTTTCTTCCCAATGTTTCCAAAAATGCCCCCGGGCCTGCTTGATCAAAACACGAGGTTCGGACCAAGACCAAACCCCTCATTCACCCACGAGCCCGAATTTATAATTTGTTTTCAAATTCGACCCCAAAACGGGGTCAAAATCAAGAAAAATTAAAAAAACCCTAACTCTACCCATTTCCCTAATTTTCTACCATTAAAACCCTAAGATTATTGATAAAAGTTGATGAAAACACTAGATAATGGAAAGAAATCAGTTAGTAAGTGCTTACTTGTGATTTGAGAAGAAAATCTCTTGAGAAAATCGCCCTAGTCTTCTAATTGTTGAGAAAGTTTGAAAGAAAATCGCTGAAGTTATGTTTTTAAAAAGACTCACTGCCCGACTTCCGCATCTGCGGTACAGGGGTCGCACCTGCGCCACCGCACGTGCGGAAAAATGGGCGCTTCTGCGAAAATGGCTAGGCCCCGCTGGAGCCGCACCTGCGAAGAAAAGATCCGCTTCTGCGGACCGCTTCTGCGGACCGCATCTGCGGGGTAGGAATCCGCATCTGCGAAGGAGACTGCATCTGCGACCCGCTGTCCTCACCTGCGAGTCCGCATCTGCGGCGAAAGGACCGCAGGTGCGGTTACACCAGAACTGGTGCAGCAGCAGTGATTTTCTGCAATTTTTTTCTAAGTTTCAACCAACCCGAACACCCCCGAAAACACTCCCGAGCCCTCGGGTCTCCTAACCAAACACGTACACTAACTCAACAACACCCTACGAACTTAACCGTGCGATCAAATCGCCAAAATAACATAAAAAACGAGGAATCAAACCTCAAAATCATTACTTTTTCATCAAACTTCATAAACCTTCATTTTTAGATATTTAGGTCTGAAACACGTCAAACGACGTCCGATTTCGACCAAATTTCACAGGAAGCGCTTAAACCACATATAAGACCTGTACCGGGCGCCGGAACCAAAATACGGGCCCGATACCAATGCTTTCTAATCCACTTTCATTTCAAATTTCCATATAAATTTCAGAAAAACAATTTCTTTTAAAAATTCATTTCTCCGGCTCGGGACCTCGGATTTCGATTCCGGGCATACGCTCGAGTCCCATATTTTTCTACGGACCCTCCGGGACCGTCAAATTACGGGTCCGGGTCCGTTTACCCAAAATGTTGACCAAAGTCAACTTTAACCATATTAATATCAAAATTCATCAATTTTTACACAGAATTCATATTTAAGCTTTCCGGCAACGTGCCCGGACTGCGCACGCAAATCGAGGCAAGTAAAAATGAGGTTTTCAAGGCCTCGGAAGCACGGAATGAAAGGAAAAACAGGTGATGACCCCTTTGGGTCGTCACAAAGAATAATAGACACTTAAGACTTAAGAGGATTGTTAATGTTAGAGGCTAACTTAAGACGTAAAAGAATGCAAAGCAGTAAAAACTTAAGAAACGCACAGCAGCAAAGAAATGGTGTCTGGCTCCTATATTTCAATTACTATAAACTCCTATATTGGGACACAAAAATAGTACTTGTACAAGCAACAATTAAATCAAGGAAGACCATTTCTTACAATTAGCCTAATGGATATGGACCTCAATAGAAAGTGCATAGTTATCTTGCATGTCCTGTTGAATCTGCTTGCCGGAATTCTCAACAGATTTTGCACACCTCCTTATATCAATTAGAGCAAGTGTGGTTATATCTGCAAAATCTTGAGGTATTGAATCCAAATACCAACAACCTTTAAGAAATAGTCGTTCAAGGCACGGAAAATTATCACAACTGGCTCTCCAGTGCCTAATCTCCAAATCTTCGATGAGCAAGAACTTCAAGCAAGGAAATACTTCATCAACTATTTCCCACTCCTTGTCTTGGAAAGCATCATATCCAAGTTTAAGGGACTCGAGTTCAGGCAATTTACCAAAAATGCTCAAATCCTTCCAACAAAAAAAAGTGCCACTAAAAGCTAAATTCTTGAGGTTTTGTGGAAAAGCATTTGGATCAGGTAGCTGAAAAGGCGCAAAAGCATCTATATTAAATAAAGGGGGATTATGAAGCCTCAAACGGCCTTCTGAACGTGTAATTTTATCCAGAAAGCAACCAAAACGCGGATAAGTAACACAAAATTCCAATTCCTCGAGCTGATCTAAGTTGCAAAAATCAAAGAGTGCATAGTGATTAATAAAGTCTTTTGGGATGCCACGTATTTGCAACTTCTTTAAGTTGGGAAATAGTGTAAAGACAGAGCCAGTACAATACCAAGGATTCCATCCAGACAGACACTGTACATTTTTCAGAACCAAACTTTTCTTCGTAGGCTTGTAAGACTGCAAGTAATTCCAATCTAAAAAGAGGTGCCTCAATTGTGGCATCGCCAAAATTTCCGATGGTAATATGAAAGGAAAGACCAGGTCTTTGGAAATAGGAAGGTAGAGTTTAAAGGTTTGCAGATAACATAGACAAGATATCAGTGGAGGAATGAGGGTTGTTGAGGGAATCTCTTTTCCCGACTCCAAGTGAGGATAAAGAGTCAAACCAAGGTATCTCAAGTGAATTAAATCAAGTATCCCACTAGGAAAAGTACTACATCTCACTAAAGCAAGATCTAGTACTCTTACTAGCTTGAAACGCAACGACTTTTGCACGAACCAATGCCCTCTAAAACAGATAATAGAACGGCCATCTTTTTCAGGATATATAGCCAATTTTACCTCAATAGAATCGTCTGGATACTGATCCGACTTCGACTCCTAGAAAAATGCATCAACTGCGCACATGGATTTCGATCATTATCTTCTCCAATAACATTCACAAAATTCATGTTTTGAGCTTCCCTCAAGCAGAGTTCACGGATCAAATCATGCATTCCACAACTCTCGATTTTTCCATCAAAACTCAAATTTTGGATTGAAATTAAACTTCTATCTATAAGTTCTTTTAGAAATCCTTCACCCACCTTTTCTATGTTATTCATATCGTCCACCTTCAAAAATCCCTCTACAGCCCATAATTCCACAAGTTTATTGACAAAAATCTGTTCATCCTCTGGGAAGATTGCAAAATACAGAAAGCACGATTTTAGGCGATGAGGCAAGTGATGGTAACTCAATGCTAGCACCCTCATGCATTGGACATCAACATCTGTGCTTACTGTAGGATTGCATATAGGTGTTCGTAACACGCAGCGTAAGACAATAACAATCCTAGGCAGATCTTTTAGTGTTTAAAATTTATTTACATGTCAATAGATCGGATCTAAGACGTACCTGGTGAAGAAAGTCTCGTTTCAAAATTTCTTCGATAGTGCGAAGACTCTATGCGTATCCACAACGAGACCGATCCTTGTTATCAACTCTTTGATCAATGAAACCCGCGAACAAATTGAACGAAATATTGTGTTGAAATTTTTCTCAAAAATCTCAACTCAAAGGTAGAAGAACAAGAAACACTTTTCTTGGAATTGTATTTTCTCTCTTGGCTTTGTATTGTATTCTCACTTTCATAAAGTGNTTTTCTTGCGGCTCATCCGAAATTGTAACTACCTCACGTTGTTTGGTGATGTGTGTATATATATACTCCAGCACCAAACTGTTTCCTTAGGTTAACTAGAAAAATCGTGAAGACTAACTCATAAATTGGACTTTATAATTTTATATAGAAAACTACTAATCCCGATAATGAGAGCCACACGTCCTTTTTGTGGACTTTCTAGTTAATCCAACTCAAAGTTGGTTTTAACTTATGAGCCTTTTTTAACAATATTTTCCTACTGAAAATATAGTCCCATTCCAAATGGGTTTGAGTTGCCAAAGACGGTCACGTGAATATTATTCCAACTCAAAGTTGGAATCTGTTGCTTTCATATTAGTAAAATACTAATCCCATTCCAATTGGGATTAAATTGCACGTGAACTATTCCAATTCCAAATTGGAATTACTAACAAGCCTTTTATTAATATTTTATATAACATCTCTTATATAAAATAAATGGTAATTATATATATCACATATATATTTTAACCAAGAGATATATTTTAATTTTCTATTCTAAATAGAAAACTTCAATTCGTTCACAATATTAATTATAGTCTCTGTGCTAGCAAAGAGTATAATAATATTTTATTTGGACTAATAATTTATTTATTTGACTAATTTAATTATCAAATAACAAAATAATTAATCCTTTAGCAAAGATCAGAACACTCGTTAGTGTGCGACCCCATAGGTTCAATACTAAACCGGTAGCAAATTGATCACATCAATATACTAATCAAGGGTGGCGTCTAGCAACACTCCTTAACGACCGGATAGCATGAAGTATGCAATTTACTCTCAAGAACCAGTAGAAGAATAATGTAGTAATTCCTTCTGTCCTTATAGCTCTGGATTACCCTAGGATATGGTTCAACTGTCAAATCCTAATAGGCGACCAACTATGTGTTCATGTCAAATATAATCGACCATTGAATGACCTAAGAAACTCATTTCTTCTTTCATTCAATTGCCCTGGCCAAGGTCTTAGTTTGGTCGTTTATAATTCATGACAACATGGAGCTTATACTCATTACCAAGAGTTGACAGATTCCATCTTGAACAATCATTAATTCTACAAGTATTTAACCGTACCCAATATCCTTTCAACTATCGCCCAAAGGCCATAGGTGTCTGGTATCAAAGCAAAATAAATAACTTGTCAATTACTATGACGATCTCAGGTCAAAGGAAACTGTTACATCACATTCTTCAAGAGAATATCCTATTGACAGTTTATAGTAATTCTAACCATTAGGAATTATCCAATGAGTCGGTTCAATGATCATATCTCTATATGCATCATATATCTATGTGATTTAGTTAATGAGATCAACTAATCTTTATCCCATAAAGACGATCACATAAATATTGATCTAACGGATTACTAATGTCCAGATTAATAATCCTACGATGAAGAACAAATTCAGATTAAATTGTAAGAGACTTTGCTCTCATTATCATGATCTCTATCACGATGACAAATCTCAAAATTTAATCAAGGACCTTATCATATTAATCAAGCTATTAATAATAATGATAAGAATATCAAATGTCATATATATTATATCAAATGACGTTCACAAAAATATGTTCAAATCATCAAATATGATATTGGATCTAGGGCATATCTACTATATCCCTAACACTTACTAATGAACTTACTGTTAGGTGTTTGCCATAATTTTCTTACCATATTTGGTTTTCCTATCTCTTGAAGGAAAATGGCAATATAATTACCTTAACTGGGTTTTTCTTTTTTGTAGAAGGAAATTATAATTCTCCTATATTTGGCTAGTCCTTTTTCTTGTAGGAAAAGGTTTGGACTTCTATAAATTGAGGATCCTTCCTTCTATAAATTCAGTAGCATCCACAATGTAGCCATAGGGGGCTTGAGAGTCTTGTTTAGGGGGAGAACTTTACGGGACAAGTGTTAGTGTGTCACTTGTGTTTGCCTCTTCGTGAGATTGTTCTCTCGATATTTTGTACTCTCTTTTTATTATAGTGGATTGCTCATCTCCGTTGTGGACGTAGGTCAGTTGACCGAACCACGTTAAAATATTTGTGTCTCTTTGGGTAGATTTCTCTTTTGTTGTTGGATTTATCGTCGTTCAAGGTTTGCTTACTAGCTTTCGCATGACACCTGATTTTTTCGGTCCTAACAAGTGGTATCAGAGCGAGGTTCAAGACAGTTTCATCTTGGCGTGTTCAATTCTAGCCGCGACATATTTGACGATAATCGTGCTTTTTGTTTGAGAAATTTGACCGGTGTGCTACGCGCGTTGAGACAAACTTTGTGGTGGAGATTTGGAGATGCGACCTATTGAAGGCTATGTGAAGAAGGTGGATCAAGTTTATTTTGTCAGAAAATTCAGGCCAAGGGGGAGAATTGTTAGGTGGTTGCCATAATTTTCTTACCATATTTGGTTTTCCTATCTCTTGAAGGAAAAGGGTAATATAATTACCTTAACTGGGTTTTTCTTTTTTGTAGAAGGAAATTATAATTCTCCTATATTTGGCTAGTCCTTTTTCTTGTAGAAAAAGGTTTGGACTTCTATAAATTGAGGATCCTTCCTTCTCATTCAGTAGCATCCACAATGTAGCCATAGGGGGCTTGAGAGTCTTGTTTAGGGGGAGAACTTTACGGGACAAGTGTTAGTATGTCACTTGTGTTTGCCTCTTCGTGAGATTGTTCTCTCGATATTTTGTACTCTCTTTTTATTATAGTGGATTGCTCATCTTCGTTGTGGACGTAGGTCAGTTGACCGAACCACGTTAAAATGTTTGTGTCTCTTTGGGTAAATTTCTCTTTTGTTGTTGGATTTATCGTCGTTCAAGGTTTGCTTACTAGCTTTCGCAACCATTTGCCAACCATCCAATGCTTTACCGATTTTGGAGAGAAGTCCAGCAATTACAATAATTGCTAGGGGTAATCCTTTGCAGTTTAATGCAATTTGTTTCCCAAGTTGTTCAAATTCAGGGGGAAGCGTTCATTCAGAAAGACCCTTTTGTGCAGTAAATCCCAACTTTCATGGCAATTCAAAAGGCGCATTTGATAAGGAGGGTTAGTTACCTGAGCTAGCATATTCAGCCACTTCCACATTTCGAGTGGTCAAGAGTATTCGACTCCTATTGTTACAGTCTGGGAAGCATAGTTTTATATCATCCCAAGCTGCTTCATTCCATATGTCATCAATGACTATCAAGTATCTCCTACCTTTTAGAAGCTTTTGAAGCCGGTCCTTTAGTTGCCCATCATCTTGCTGCTCATAAGGTTTATCGGTCTTTCCAGTGATAGAAGAGAGAAGGCCTAGGAGTCCATTTCTCGCACAATACTCTTGTGAAATAGTAACTTTTGCACGAATGTCAAAGTGAGACATAATGACTGAATCATTGAACATTTTGTTAGCCAGAGTTGTTTTGCCAATGCCCCCCATACCTACAATTGAGACAACTTCTAGTTCACTAGCTCCTCTAGCAAGTTGGACCTGCATCATCTCAAATTCATTTTCATGGCCGACCATCATATTCTCGGGCTCCAAAGCACGTTCAGATGTAGAGGGAAGAATTGGATTTTGTGCTTTCAGATCTTGGTTGGTCTGTGTTCCTATCCACTTCTTCGCGGTGGAATCAATGTCTCATATTACTTGTTTCAAGAGGGAACGAAGTCTCCAAAAGGCTATTGTTCTCGAAATTATGTTTATAACATTTCTTGATTCCGGATCAACCATAACATTTCTTGATTCAGAGTCAGCCAAATCTTCTGTGCTGCATGCTAGCTCTATCACTTCAGCTTCCAATCTTGTCAATGCACCAAGATTGTCTATCATATTGCACGGTTTCTCCGCAATAGCTATCAACGATTCAAGCTTTTCATAGAAGGATTGCAGGTTAAGTCCAGTGAGTTGCATTGATTGTTGTATGGTGCTCATAAGGGAAGTAATAGCAGCATAAGCCACGTCTCAGTTTCTCTCTTTTTCTCCTATGTGTGTGTAACAGTAGAGATTTTGTGCATATACAAGGCAGAATCTCTTTGTGTGGCAGTTCCTAATTTCTCAATTTAAAACAGAAAGTGGAAAGGTCTTTCTTTTGTTTCTTGAGTTAGCTTCCATCACATTTCCAGCTTGGTCCACTCTCTTGTCTCTATCAACCAGCTGGAAGCCCAGCTCTAGTTTTTGTTTTGTACTTATTAATCTGAATAGTCCCAAAAAAGTATACTCCCTCCGTTCCAATTTATGTGAACCTATTTGACTGAGCACGAAATTTAAGAAAAAATGAAGACTTTTAAAATTTGTGGTCCTAAACAAGTCAAAAAGGGCCCTAGAGTATTTGTGTGGTTATAAAAGCTTCTCATTAAGGGTAGAATTGTAAGTTTAAGCTAAATTGTTACCAAATTTAGAAAGAGGTCATTCTTTTTGGAACGGACCAAAAAGGAAATAGGTTCACATAAATTGGAACAGAGGGAGTAGTATTTAAACTGTTAATAGTTTTTTTCGTTCCAAAAAAACGAAAAATGTTTGTCACTTTTCGCTTCTTAGCAGAGACGGATCCAGGATTTTAAGAATCTGAGTGCACTATTGTGAAGAGGTGGATTTAGAATTTATATTTGACTGGTTTATCTTTAGTATCTTACCATGACTCACTACACTTCTAAAATTATAGGTTCAAAATTATATTCTTTTTCAAATTTTAGTAATTTTCATATATATATATATATATATATATACTCCATGTCGAAAACAAGACTGCTCATAGTGGGATTTGAACTGTCAATTTCACTTGTAGAGGTGCACCCAATAATAATTGGACCATAAGAGTCTTTGAGCATGTCACGACCCCAATTCATCCACCGTGAACATGTCGTGATGGCGCCTAGTCTCTACAACTAGGTAAGCCTAACAATGCGGAAACATAACTAACTTGCGGAATAATAGTCAAAACTGAACAATTTAAAGGAGAAACAGTGTATGTAAAATGTCGCTCGGCATATACAACTCCACATCACAGCATCCTACATTACTATCCCAAAATCCGGAAAATCAAGGGAACACAAGCTAAAAAGGAATACAGTAAAAAAAGCTCAAATCTCCAGAAATGTCTACATCAATAGTACGATAGAAGGACTATCACTACAGATATAGTAAGGAAGGAGACTCTTCGGTCTGCGGACGTGGCAGATGTACCTCGAAGTCTCCGGAATGCTCCCTGCCTCAAGGATGATACGCCTGGGTAGAAGTACCTGGATCTGCACATGAAAAACATGCGCAGATAGGGCATGAGTACACCACAACGGTACTCAATAAGTGCCAAGCCTAACCTCGGTTGGATAGTGACGAGGAAGGTCAGGGCCCTACTGAGGTTAAGTAAGATACAAGTTTTAACAGTGTGAAATGATAGTGTAATTAATTAACACATGATATAAAAGGACAACAACAACTATTACAAGGCAAACAAAATACAGTAAAAGAACATAACTCAGCTCCGAGATAACAACCGGGGATCTCCCAGGATACCGTCCTGTAGTTCCCAAATATAAATATCATGTCCACTGGATCTCCCGGGTGCAGTCCCGTAGTCCAACTCATAAAGTGCAGGGGGATCTCCCGGAATGCAATTCCGTAGTCCCAAAGTAAACATACAGGGGAGTTCTCGGGATACCGTCCCGTAGTCCCAAAATAAAGTGCAGGGGGATCTCCCGGAATACCGTTCCGTAGTCCCAAAGTAAATACACAGCAACAACAGAACAGTAAATACACAGCAACAACAGAACACAATCCAATCAATTTCATATCAAAGTAAAGCAGGTAATCCTAGCCTAGCATGGCTCACGTAGTACAATTAAGGCAGTTAAGACAGGTAAAGCAATTTAGTCAAGTAGACATGCTTCTCTAAGCTACAACAGGTTTAAATATCAAACAGTGTAAGCAAGGAAAAGGAGGAACACAATTCAAGGCTATTTTTAAAAAAAACGGATTTCCAGCAATTAGCACAAGTGCGCGCTCGTCACCTCACGCACGAGGCATTTCAATTATCACAATATCAATCCTAAGGGGAAAAAGTCCCCACACAAGGTTAGACAAGCCACTTACCTCGAACCGGCTCAAAATCAACTAGAAACCACGCTTTTGCCACGAGTATCCGACTCCAAATGGCCCAAATCTATTCAATTCAATTACATATCGTAAATAACATCTCAAGCAACTAATTCTACAATTTAATTCAAAGCTAATACGCGAAATTATGTAAAATGACCAAAACGCCCTCAGGCCAACGTCTCTGAATCGGATGAATTTAACATTTTCAGAACCCTCGTACTCTCACGAGTCTAGTCATATAAAAATCGCTCAAATCGGAGGTCAAACACCCACTCAAAACTCAATAATTCGGTGTAAGAATTTTCTTCCAATTTTCCCAATTTTTGATCCCCAATCCGAATTTAAATGGTTAAATTACTATAGATTGATGGAATATAACTAGAAAGGATTAAAGAAACTTTACCCAATGATCTCCTCTTCAAATCCCTCTCAGAATCGCCCTCTCCCGAGCTCCAATTTAATTTTTCTAACTTTTGAAACTAAACCCTCGAATTTCATATTTCTGCCCAGAGATTTCCGCTTCTGCGGTCAAGGGACCGCATCTGCGGTCCCGCTTTTGCGGAACTCAGGTCGCATCTGCGACTTTCACTAAAAGGCCAATTTTCCGCACCTGCGGTCTAAATCTCGCAGATGCGGATCCGCTTCTGCGGAAAAATCCACCGCATCTGCGGAAACTGTTGAACCAACCTAAACCCGCTTCTACTGTCTACTTAGCCGCATCTGCGGTTCCCCAAACCGCAGATGCGAAAATACCAAAAGCAGCAAAGATCTGAAATCTCCCAACTTCCAAAATCCTTCCGTCAACCATCCAAATTCATCCCGAGGCCCCCGGGACCCCAACCAAAAGCACCAATATCACCTAATATCCTATTCAAACTTGTACCAATCCTTAAAACACCTAAAACAACACCGGAGACCCGAATTAATCAAAGATTTAAGCCTAAGAACTCCAATTTTTTTTCAAAATACGCTTTCGATCAAAAACCTAACCAAAACACGTCCGAATGACCTGAAATTTTGCACACACGTCCCAAATGACATGGCGGAGCTACTGCAACTTCCGGAATCCCATTCCAACCCTCAGATCAAAATCTCACTATCGGACCGGAAACTTCAAAATTCCAACTTTCGGCATTTCAAGCCTAAATTAGCTACGGACCTCTAAAACACATTCCGAACACGCTCCCAACCCCAAAATCACCTAACAAAGCTAACGGAACCATCAGATTTCCGTTCCGAGGCCGTCTTCACACTGTTCCGACTATGGTCAATTTTCCAACACTTAAGCTCTCATTTAGGGACTAAGTGTCCCGAAACTCTCCGAAACTCAAAATCGAACGTCCCGGCAAATCAAAATAGTAGAAATAAACTTGGGGAAAGCAGTTAATAGGGGATCGGGGCATAAATTCCAAAAACGACCAGCCGAATCGTTACATCCTCCCATACTTAAACATTTATTCGTCCTCGAACGAGCACAAAGACATACCTGAAGTAGTGAAAAGATGAGGGTACTGGCTGCGCATATCCTGCTCGGTCTCCCAGGTCGCCTCCTCGACCGGATGACCCCGCCACTGAACCTTCACGGACGCAATGTTCTTTGACCTCAGCTTCCTGACCTGCCTGTCCAATATTGCCACTGGCTCCTCCGCATAAGATAGATCCTTTTCCAACTGGACTGAACTGAAATCCAACACGTGCGATGGATCACCGTGATATCTCCGGAGCATCGAAACATGAAACACCGGATGAACCCCCGCCAGGCTGGGAGGCAAGGCAAGCTCATAAGCAATCTCCCCAACTCGCCTCAATATCTCAAAAGGGCCAATAAACCTCGGACTCAGCTTCCCTTTCTTCCCAAATCTCATAACGCCCTTCATAGGCGACACCCGAAGCAGAACCCGCTCTCCAACCATATAGGAAACATCACGAACCTTCCGGTCCGCGTAACTCTTCTTTCTGGACTGTTTTGTACGGAGTCTATCCTGAATCACCTTGACTCTCTCCAAAGCATCCTGAACCAAATCTGTGCCCAATAATCTGGCCTCACCCGGCTCGAACCAACCCACCGGAGATCTACATCGCCTACCATATAAGGCCTCGTACGGTGCCATCTGAATGCTGGACTAATAGCTGTTTTTGTAGGCAAACTCCTCCAATGGTAAGAACTGATCCCAAAAACCTCCAAACTCAATCACGCACGCACGGAGCATATCCTCAAGAATCTGAATAGTGCGCTCGGACTGACCGTCCGTCTGAGGGTGAAATGTTGTGCTCAACTCCACCCGGGTACCCAACTCCTGCTGTACGAATCTCCAGAACCGCGATGTGAACTGAGTACCTCTGTCTGAAATAATGGAAACTGGAATACCATACAGACGGATAATCTCCCGGATATAAAATCTCCGCCAACCGCTCCGAGGAATAGGTAGTACACACAGGGATAAAATACGTGGACTTGGTCAGCCGATCCACAATAACCCAAATGGCATCGAACTTCTTCAAAGTCCGTGGGAGTCCAGATACGAAATCCATGGTGATCCGCTCCCACTTCCACTCCGGAATCTCTATCTGCTGAAGCAATCCACCTGGTCTGTGGTGCTCATACTTCACCTGCTGACAATTAAGGCACCGAGCTACAAACCCAACTATATCCTTCTTCATCCGCCTCCACCAGTAGTGCTGCCTCAAATCCTGATACATCTTCGCGGCACCTGGATGAATGGAATACCGCAAACTGTGGGCCTCCTCTAGAATCAACTCCCGAAGCCCATCGACATTGGGTACACAAACTCGACCCTGCATCATCAATACTCTATCATCACCAATGGTCACATCTCGAGCATCGCCATGCAACACCTTGTCCTTGAGGACAAGCAAATGAGGTTCATCATACTGTCGCTCCCTGATATGATCAAACAAGGAAGACCGAGAGACTACACAAGCTAGAACTCGGCTGGGCTCCGAAAGATCCAATCTCATAAACTGTCTGGATAGGGCCTGAACATCCATCGCCATAGGTCTCTCTGCTGCTGGTAAATAAGCCAAACTCCCCAAACTCTCTGCCCGGCGGCTCAAGGCATCGGCTACCACATTGGCCTTACCTGGGTGATAAAAGATAGTGATGTCATAATCCTTCAACAACTCTAGCCATCTCCTCTAACGCAAATTAAGATCCTTATGCTTGAACAGATGCTGCAAACTCCGGTGATCAGTATATATCTCACAAGCAACACCATACAAGTAATGATGCCAAATCTTCAAGGCATGAACAATGGCAGCTAACTCAAGATCATGAACAGGGTAATTCTTCTCATGTATCTTCAACTGTCTGAACGCGTAGGCAATCACCCTACCGCCCTGCATCAATACCGCTCCAAGGCCAACTCTCGAGGCATCACAATAGACAGCATAAGACCCCGAACCGGTAGGCAATATCAAAACTGGGGCTGTAGTCAGGGCTGTCTTGAGCTTCTGAAAGCTCGCCTCACACTCCTCTGTCCACTAAAATGGAGCACCCTTCTAGGTCAATCTAGTCATAGGGGCTGCAATCGATGAAAACCCCTCCACAAATCGACGGTAGTAGCCTGCCAAGCCAAGGAAACTGTGAATCTCTGTAGCTGAGGATGGTCTGGGCCAACTCTGCACTGCCTCTACCTTCTTCGGATCCACCCGAATGCCCTCACTCGATACCACGTGACCCAAGAATGCCACGGAGTCCAACCAAAACTCACATTTTGAAAACTTTGCATATAATCTCTTTTCCCTCAGAGTCTGAAGCACTGTCCTCAGGTGCTGCTCGTGATCTTCCCGACTCCGGGAATACACCAAAATATCATCAATAAAGACAATGACAAAAAAGTCAAGATATGGGCGGAATACACTGTGCATCAGATGCATGAAGGCTGCTGGGGCATTGGTCAGCCCAAAAGACATAACAAGGAACTCGTAATGACCATACCGAGTCCTGAAGGCAGTCTTCGGGATATCTGGATCCCGAATCTTCAACTGATGGTATCCTGAGCGCAAATCAATCTTAGAAAACACCCGTGCACCCTGAAGCTGGTCAAACAGATCATCAATACGAGGCAAAGGATAGCGGTTCTTCACTGTCACCTTATTCAACTGGCGGTAATCAATACACATGCGCATAGAACCATCCTTCTTCTTCACAAATAACACAGGAGCACCCCAAGGCGATACACTGGGCCAAATAAAACCCTTATCAAGTAATTCTTGCAATTGCTCCTTCAACTCCTTCAACTCAGGAGGAGCCATACAGTATGGAGGGATATAAATGGGCTGAGTGCCCGGCAACAGATCAATGCCAAAATCAATGTCCCTATCGGGTGGCATGCCTGGAAGATCAGCTGGAAACACATCAGGGAAATCCCGTACTACTAGGATTGAATCAACGGAAGGAGTATCCATACTGGCATCTCTCACATAAGCTAAGTACGCATCACAACCTTTCTCAATCATACCTGAGCCTTAAGGAAAGAAATAACCCTACTGGGAGTGTGACCTAAGGCACCCCTCCACTCAATATGCGGTACACCTGGCATGGCCAGCGTCACGGTTTTGGCATGACAATCAAGAATAGCATAATGGGGCGACAACCAGTCCATGCCCAAAATAATATCAAAATCAACCATACTGTGCAATAATAAATCAGCTCTGGTCTCAAAACCACCAAGAATAACCAAACATGACCGGTAAACGCGGTCCACAACAAGAGAATCTCCCACAGGAGTAGAAACATAAACTGGGGAACTCAAAGAATCGAGGTACCTCCAAATGCGGAGCAAAATAAGAAGGCACATAAGAGTAAGTGGAGCCCGGATCGAATAGAACCGATGCATCTCTGTGACAAACCAAGATAGTACCTGTGATGACAGAATCGGAGGCGGCAGCCTCAGTACGGCCTGGAAGAGCATAATATTTGGCTTGGCCTCCCCCTCGAGGGCGACCTCTACCTCCCCGACCTCCACCTCTGGCTGGCTGGGCCGGTGGAGCGACAGCTGGTGCTGGAACCATAGCCTGAGAGCTATGTGCGGCCTGCTGTGGCTGAGGGGCCTGCGAAGGTGCACCCCTCCTGAGTCTGGGGCAATCTCTCACCATGTGGCGTGTGTCACCACACTCAAAACAAGATCTGGGAGGACGTGGTGGCTGTGACTGGCTCGGGCCAGGTCTGCTGGACTGTCCACTGGAAGCACCCCGTGCAGGAGGCGCACTAGAGACTGGAGGTGCATAATAAGGCTCCTAAGGCCTAGGTGGAGCTGGAATATCACTGGCTGCTGGAAGAGCTGAATGAACGGGGCGACCCATATGACCCCTACCATGACGACCTGCAGCTGGGGCACGGGCACCAGAAAAATGGCCCGACTCTCGAGACCTCTTGGCCTCCCTCTCCTCCCTGTCCCTAGCATGCATACCCTCAATCCTCCTAGCAATGCTCACTGCTTGCTGATAAGACACATCCGTCTCTAACTCACGAGCCATGCTAGATCTGATGCGGGAATAAGCCCCTCAATGAACCGGCGAACCTTCTCGCGGACTGTAGAAACCAAAGCTGGGGCATGTCTAGCCAAGTCAATGTAGCGGACGGCATACTATGAGACAGTCATAGTACCCTGGCGCAAACGCTCAAACTCCGCGCGCCAAGCATCCCTAAGACTCTGGGGAACATACTCCCTCGTGAACATATCTGAAAACTGAGCCCAAGTCAGGGAAGCTGCCTCATCCGGACTGTCTAACTCATAGGCACGCCACCACTGATAGGCGGCTCCTCGAAGCTGGAAAGTATTGAAGGAAACCCCGCTCGATCCTGATATGCCCATAGTGCGGAGAATAC
>NW_017671157.1:268510-299063 GCF_001879085.1 Nicotiana attenuata
TACTCTCACAAGTCTAACCATATAAAAATCTCTCAAATCGGAGGTCAAACACCCACTCAAAACTCAATAATTCGGTCTAAGAAGTTTTTTCCAATTTTTCCCAATTTTTGATCCCCAATCCGAATTTAAATGGTAAAATTACTATAGATTGATGGAATATAACTAGAAAGGATTAAAGAAACGTTACCCAATGATCTCCTCTTCAAATCCCTCTCAGAATCGCCCTCTCCCGAGCTCCAATTTGATTTTTCTAACTTTTGAAACTAAACCCTCGAATTTCATATTTCTGCCCAGAGATTTCCGCTTCTGCGGAACTCAGGTCGCATCTGCGACTTTCACTAAAAGGCCAATTTTCCGCACCTTCGGTCTAAATCTCGCAGATGCGGATCCGCTTCTGCGAAAAAATCCACCGCATCTGCGAAAACTGCTGAACTAACCTAAACCCGCTTCTACGGTCTACTTAGCCGCATCTGCGGTACCCCATCTGTGGTTCCCCAAACCGCAGATGCGAAAATACCAGAAGCAGCAAAGATCTAAAATCTCCCAACTTCCAAAATCCTTCCGTCAACCATCCAAATTCATCCCGAGGCCCCCGGGACCCCAACCAAAAGCACCAATATCACCTAATATCCTATTCAAACTTGTACCAATCATTAAAACACCTAAAACAACACCGGAGACCCGAATTAATCAAAGATTTAAGCCTAAGAATTCCAATTTTTTTCAAAATACGCTTTCGATCAAAAACCTAACCAAAACACGTCCGAATGACCTGAAATTTTGCACACACGTCTCAAATGACATGACGGAGCTACTGCAACTTCCGGAATCCCATTCCGACCCTCGGATCAAAATCTCACTATCGGACCGAAAACTTCAAAATTCCAACTTTCGGCATTTCAAGCCTAAATTAGCTACGGACCTCCAAAACACATTCCGAAATGAAGGAATTTAGACTACAACAACTACTGCTGAGTAATGAACAATGAGCCATTAATTTGTTAACAACAATTTCGTGTTAATTCGGGGTGTCAAACTATGCAAGAGCATAACTGCATATTAGAAAGACAACAATGAGTGCCTGCATCCCCTATTATAGAACATTATAATATTATAACAACTCAGCTCATTGATATTTGAATAGATAATTAGATACTGAAATTAACTTCATCGCTTAATTAGAATGCACACATATCTTACACCAAGTCACGAAACCTAATATACATCAGTGGGAAAGTTGAAAGAAAAAACCAAGCATGGATAGGTCAGGTGCATATTAAACTTAAGTGATAATATACATAATTAAACAGCTATATATATATATATATATAATTTTTCACCTTTACTTCTTTAAGTATTATACCTTGGACAATAATTTCAAGATTAAACAAGAGCAGAGATCAAGGGAGGTAATTAAAGGAGTGATCATTTTCACCCCATTGTCTTTGATACCAGTAAGAGTAGTGATGATCACTGTTCTCCATCATACCAAACAGCCCTCCGGTCTGCCAATCCACCGGAGCCAGTCCACCGTCGTTTGCCCTTCTCCCTGATAACTCAACGTGAGCCGTCCGATCAAAGAAACCCGCATTTGAGTTTTGGTACATTGAAATGTTGTTCGCATTGATCGGGTAAGCCCCAATATCATGAAATATTTGCTCTTCTGTTGTATGTCCCACTACTTGCTCATCAATAAAATCTCCCTTCGTAGTTTCAGTTACTAAAAACCTAGAGTCCTGAACGTCGGGCAGAGTCGGATTAGATGAATTGCATAACACAACTTCCGGAGTCATAGCAACGGATGTATTCGCTGCAGTAGCTGTGGACGTAATAGCAGTAAGACTAGAACTTTCACTGCCGGAATTGGAATTGGACTTGGAATTGGAGTTGGAGTTGGACTTACTTTCCTGACAAGTATCATCAGTAGTAGAAACAGCCGACGGCTTGGGCTTGGACCGTTTGCTTTTGCGGCAACCACCGCCAACGGGGACGTTACGGAGGATGCCGCCTTTAGTCCAGTACCTCCGGCAACTCTGACAGAAGTGGCGCGGCTGAGAGAGATTATAATTGTTGTAGTAGCAGAATTTTGTATTGAGAGAATCACAACGAGGACACTTTACGGCTTGGGGTTGGTTAAGCCTTAGTCGTCTGTCACTTCCACTGCCGCCGTAAAACCGCCCTCCGCCACCTCCAATTGAATGTATATCTTGCATATCTTGGACAAATTAAATAGAATGCAGGAAATTTGATTTATATTCGCCGACTTTGGAATTTGAGATGGTATAGCAGCTTCTTCTGAACACGAACTGACTGACAAATATATATCCATTTGCGTATCTGCTGCTAGAGTTGCTTGAATTTTATGATTATAAGCAGGTGAGAGATGAAAAGACAGAAATAGCCCTATTGAGTAGTCAAATGACTGTGAAAGCCACGTTACTGCTACGTTGGGGGGACGACTCTACAAGATATGTATTGTCTATTTTCAATAACAGACAAAATATTTTTAGTATATTCTTAATTTGTATATACCCACGACAAGGTAAAAGAAGTTTCCTACTCTTTCTGAATTAACATGGCAATCAAATTATGTAGACTTATCGGACTATTTACTACTCATATTACTTTTAAATAATTTGATATAATGTAAAATATTCTAGATTATTCGTTTATAGAGACTAGGGAGTAAAGATAAGGCTGATTTGCTGTGACTGTGTCAGGACATGGTTGGAACTAGACGTGTCGATGAATATTTAAAAATCGATTAAATTATATCGTGTCGAATCGATTTTTAGATTTCTTTTAATAACATCGTAAGATTTTATATAAATTTATAACCGTACTAATAATTAGGGTAGTTTTTTATTTTATAAAAATAAATCGAAAAGATATCGAACCGTGCCGAATAAATTTACATAGAAAATATATATATATATATATATATATATATATATATAAGTTTAAAAATAATAATGTATTAAAAGTTTCCTTGGGCCTTAGAATTGTGAAAACGGTTACAAGCCAACAAGTATTAAACTCATAATCCTAATTTCCAAACCTATAATGCTACTCCTATTGAAACAAAATTATTCGAGCATATTCACTAGCAAGACACAAGGTATTCTAGCGATTAGTAGCAAATTATGTATTGAATATGTTTCCTTTCGTATGATTAAATTTATCCTTTTGAATATTTTAATCTTCTATTAGACTTTATTCGTGCGTTCTAGCTTGGTTCATATTTTTTTACTAGTGTGATTTATATTTTTTTTTTGTCTTAGTTTCTTTTACGTTGCTGTAGAATAGTTGATGGATCTATACTTTGGTCATCTTTCATAATTTCTTAATTTATCACCCTTTAAATAGTAAAAATATCTAGAAAGTTTGTTAAGTCCTATAAAAGTACGTATGTTATTGCATTCTATTTGTACTAGTGCCTTTTACATTACATTTTAAAAAAATATCAAAAATTAACCGAATCGTACCGATATCGAAGAGAAACCCACATGATTGGGAGGATTTCGAAAAGTTTAATTTTGATCCTATATAATAAAATAATTAAAAGATTAATATGGTACAAATTGTGAAAAATAACCGTCCGAACGAACCATTGACACTCCTAGTTGGACCAGTGATATGGTCGTACAATTAAGCGATAAATGAGCTAGAGTGAATCGAATATCAGCGAATGTCAATTGTATTCACCCGTTTCAATTTACTAATATAATTTTGCATTGAATTTATAAAAAGATTTTTTTGATATTTCTGACTTTAAAAACTTAAAGTAAAAACATTTTGTGAGGTCTTCAATTTTATAATTAAAAAGCTTCTAATTAAAAGTAAATTATTTTCAAATATAATATATATTTTTATTTTTCAAAGGAACAAATAAGAAAAGTATATCAATATTACATACAACTTGCCACGTCTTTGGGTTCTCTCTGTGTTGTTACTGATCTTGGATTATTGGTGGAATGGTGGGTTTTCATGTTCAAATGACAATGCTCCAAAGAATCCGACTCTAGATTATATATGGTAGTCCTTAAAAGATTTTGCCACTCGCTGTATATTTATCTACTTCACACGTGTGAGAACTGAGAAACTCAAAATTTTAGATATTGCACATGTGGTTAATCTTCAATATATCGATATTTGAGTATTTATTTTTTTGGTGAATTGCATGCTACGTACTATAGTCTATACGACAATCGCCTTCAACAACCCCTAGAGCCGCTTGATCAAGACAGGTAACTGAACAAGTAATTAATTGGTTTTAAATCTAACTGTTTGATGGCGTTTCTTCCTTTTGGTGATCTGTTAACAAGTGAATTTACAGAAAATTCCACAGCGATGAGAAGATGAAGAACTCTAGGATATGTCGGTGGAGAAAGAGAGTTCAGAGAAAATTGTGAAATCTATTATTACTCAAATCTGTACAACTCATACAAATGGGTCTCTCATATGTACATGATAAAATTGGGTCTCTCACTTAATGGGCCTCAATAAGAATAACATAATTACAACAGATGGGCTGGCCCATCTTGACTACTTAACACTACTAACTTTACTAGCTTTAACACTACTAACTTCAGCTCCAACACCCCCCCGCAAGCTGGAAGGGCTGGCCATTCCAAGCTTGGGAAGAAAAGCCTGCTGCTGCACACCAAGCAAAGATTTAGTGAAGATATCAGCAAGTTGAGCAGATGTAGAGATAGAATGCAATGAGATCAAACCAGTAGACAAGGCATCCCGGACGAAATGGCAGTCCACCTCGATATGTTTGGTCCGCTCGTGAAAGACAGGATTTTTGGCTATATGGATTGCAGCTTGATTATCGCAGTACAGAGCAACAGGGCTGAGATTATCGACACCCAGCTCACCCAGCAATCGAACAACCCAAGTAACTTCAGCTACCAACAAACAAAGAGCCCTATACTCTGCTTCAGCAGAGGACAGAGCAAGAGTAGGCTGCTTCTTGGACTTCCAAGAAACTGGGCAGCCTTCAAGGAACATCACAAAACCTGAAACAAACTTTCTACTATCAGCACAGCTAGCCCGGTCAGAGTCACAAAAACCATGCAAAGAAAAGTGAGGAGTGGGTGCCGGTTACATATCTAAGAACATGATAAGCAGCCTCCAAGTGAGGGACTCGAAGAGCAGATATATATTGACTCAAATGTTGCACTGTATAGGAAAGATCAGGTCGGGTATGCTGCAAGTAATTGAGTTTGACTACCAATTTTCTATAAACAAATGGATCAGGTAGTAAATCCCCAACCTCAGCTGACAACTTGACATGAGAGTCTAAGGGGGCTACCACAGGTGTAACAGCAGAACATTGGAAATCAGAGAGCAAATCCAAAGCAAACTTATGTTGATTGATCAAGTATCCTTGAGGCAATTTAACAATCTCAAGCCCAAGGAAGTAATGAACCTCACCAAGATCCTTGATCTTAAACTAAGTATCTAAGAGTGCTTTCAAATAATTCAACTCAGACACATCATCCCCAGCCAACAGTATGTCATCCACATAAACTGCCACTACAATGAGATGAGGTCCATTCAATTTTCTGAATAGAGAATAGTCATTCAAGCTAGGTTGAAAACCCTTAGATTGAAGAGCAGAGGAAAGCTTAGCATACCATTGTCTCGAGGCTTGCTTAAGGCCATAAAGGGACTTATTTAATTTGCAAGCTAATGAAGAAACAGGAACAGAGGGAGGGGTAGAAACAGTTAAGCCTTGAGGGATTTTTATGAATACCTCTTCATCCAAATCACCACGTAGGAAAGCATTGTTGACATCAAGTTGGTACACTACCCAATATCTTTTAATGGCTACAGATAGGAGGCATTTAATAGTTGTCAATTTAACTACAGGAGAGAAGGTTTCAGTGAAGTCTACCCCTTCTAACTGATTATCACCCCTAATGACCAACCTAGCTTTGTATCTTTCAACTGAACCATCAGCCCTCTGTTTTATCTTATACACCCATTTGCAAGGTATGGCTTTCTTACCAAGAGGCAAAGGAAGAATATCCCAAGTATTGTTGGCTTCCAAAGCTTGAAATTCTTTCAGCATAGCCTCCTGCCAAGCAGGATTGGAGGCAGCTTGATGGTAAAATTGTGGTTCTTGCAGAGGGTGAAGGAACCTTAGAACTAGAAACAGAGGAACAAACATAATCATCAAGGTAGGAAGGGGGATTGTGAGTTCTTAGAGATCTTCTCAGAACAGGAGAAAGAGCATGGGAAGGAGAGGAAGGACTAATAGCATTTCTAGGCAAAGAAGAAGGATTAGGAGAGATAGGAGGAGAAATAGGAGGAGAACTACTATTGTTAGGATGACTAACAGGAGTGGGAGAGGAAGAAGGGACTGAAGAAGGGGTAACAGCAGAAGGAGGAAATAAATGAGTAGAATCAGGAGAAGAGTAAGGAAATACAGTTTCATGAAAAACAACATCCCTGGAGTGGAAAACACTGGAATTGGATAATGACAGTAGTTTATAACTCTTCTTGTCAGCACTGTACCCAAGAAAAATAGAAGGAATGGATCTTGATTTGAATTTGTCTCTATATGGTTTGGGGACTACAGCAAAACAAAGGCAACCAAATGTCCTAAAATGGGTGACAGAAGGAGCAACACCATAAAGTAACTCAAAGGGAGTTTTGTTATTTAACAAAGGTGAAGGAAACCTATTTATGAGGTAAGTGGCAGTCAAGATACACTCATCCCAATATTTAACAGGGAGTTTGGACTGAAATAGAAGTGCCCTAGCAGTTTCAAGAAGGTGTTTATGTTTCCTCTCCACAACACCATTTTGTTGTGGTGTATGTGGACAGGAGGTTTGGTGTAAATCCCATGAGCAGAGAAGAAGGACTGAGCTGCTGAGCTAGAACCCAGCTCAAAAGCATTATCAGACCTTACTACTTTGACCAAGGCATCAAATTGCATTAGCACAAAGGATTGTAACAAGGTGAAAGCACTGCTCTTTGAAGATAGTAAAAGAGTCCAGGTAGCTCTAGAGAAATCATCCACAATAGTCATGAAATATTTGAACCCATTATATGTTTGTGTGTGATAGGGTCCCCAAAGATCTATGTGTATTAATTGAAAAGGAGAAGTGGAATGTATTTTACTTTCAGGAAATGGAAGTCATTGTTGCCTAGCCATGGGGCAAATAGGACACAAGTACGTTTGTTTCTTTGACAGTTTATCAGACAAGAATGGAATGGACTTCATTTTATTAAAGGGCATGTGTCCAAGCCTCAAGTGCCAAGAATGGTCAAAAGACAACTCATGAGATTGAATAGCAGAAGAAACATCAGCATTCACAGATACAGAAGATGCAAGATTAGAAGTAGAACTACTGCTCTTATTCAAATCATGTAAAGTGGAGGCAGTAATGGTATTTACAAATGAAGGATGAAAAGTAGACTCAGAAGTAACAAGGTTTGCAGGATTGAGAATGTAGAGCCTATTCTGAAGACTACCAAGACCCACTGGCTTCTTCAGAGAAGGGCCCTGCAAAACACAAGCAATAGAAGAAAAATAAGCCAAACAATTCAGCTGTAAAACTAGTTGAGCAAGAGAAATGAGGTTATACTGGAAGGAAGGCACTAAGAGAACATGAGTAAGAGATATTTCAGAGGACAGGGTAAGAGTACCTGTACAAATCACCTTTACCTTATAACCATTTGGTAAAGTGACAAGATAAGGTAAGACTAGAGGTTTAATGTCAGTTAGAAAAGAAGAGTTTGGGGTCATGTGATGTGTTGCCCCTGAATCTATGATCCAAGTGCTATCTTCTACCCTAGAAAAATTGCAAGCAAGCAGACCACAAGATTTGAAATCAGGATTACCTATCAGAGCCGCAAAATTAGCAGAACAAGTAGAGATCTCTTGTGATGTTCCAGAAGCACGAGAAAGCAGAAGGCTCAGCAATTGATCAAATTGTTCCTTGGTTATACTAGAATTCCCACCATCAGATTGAACTATTTTGGTATCACCAGCAGAATTTTCAGAATGTCCAACAGGTGGAGTATCAGACACTTGAGCAAATGCTACAGTTCGTTTGAACTTAGTCTGAAAACCAGAAGGGTAACCATGACGCTTGTAGCATTTCTCAATCTGATGACCAGGCTTCTTGCAATAACGACAAACAATATTGTTTTTTCTGGAAGGGTTAAAACTAGCTCTTTGAGTGTCGAAATTAACTCTTTGAGAGTATGACTTCTGAACACCAGCAGAGAAAGCAGTAGAATCAGAATTAAGAGATGGCACATTAGCTTGAACACTAGATTGGCTCTCATCATTAACAAGTATTGAGTACACACTATCTACATCAGGTAGAGGCTTCATCATAAGTATGTTCCTCCTAATAGTGGAATATGATTCGTTCAAACCCATTAGAAATTGATGAACCTTCTGTTCTTCATCTAACCTTTGGTAGGTCTCTTTGCATCCACAAACACAATCAGGATACGATACAGAAAAAGAAAGCTCATCCCAAAGCTTTTTGATTCTGTTAAAATATGATGAAATGCTTGATGAGCCTTGGCTAATCGAGGAAATTTCCTTACGAATTTGAAAAATCTTAATTCCACTAGCTTGACTAAATCTGCGCTCAATCTCCTTCCAAAGTTTCTCAGCACTTTCAGCGTACATCACAGTCTCCCTAATTTCCCTATCCAAACTATTCAGAATCCAAGCCACAACCATGTCGTTACACCTAATCCAAGGTTCGAGTAAAGGAGAGGTGGAATTAGGTCGTGCAACTGTTCCATTGATCAGGCCTACCTTATTCTTGCATGAGAGTCCTAATAACATTCCTCAACACCAACTTCCATAGCCAGTGCCATCAATAGTTGTGGTGACCAAAATAGTACCAGGTGAATCAGAAGGAAGCAGATATAATGGAGATGAAGGCGTTACAGCAGAATTATCAGTTACACCAGAACTACTAGATATATCTTCGACAGTCGAACCCATAGCAAAGGAAATTACAGGAGAATTTGATATGAATCAAAATTAGGGTTCCAAATCAGGAGAAAAAGTACCAAATTTGCCTCAAATCTCTAAAGATCAAAAGCCTTAACAGAAATCCAACCAAATAACAACCGCAAATGTTCACCGAAGGCTCAGAAATAGAAAAACACCAGAAAAATTGAGTAGATCCCCGAAAAAATTGAATCTCCTCCGAGATAAAAAACGCGAACAGGTTTGACGAAATTGTAAATCAAAATTCATCAATGTGTAACGTATCTAACGCGATTAGCTCATTCCGTGGCTCTGATACCATGTTAACAAGTGAATTTGGAGAAAATTCCACAGCGATGAGAAGATGAAGAACTCTAGGATATGTCGGTGGAGAAAGAGAGTTCAGAGAAAATTGTGAAATCTATTATTACTCAAATCTGTATAACTCATACAAATGGGTCTCTCATATGTACATGATAAAATTGGGCCTCTCACTTAATGGGCCTCAATAAGAATAACATAATTACAACAGATGGGCTGGCCCATCTTGACTACTTAACACTACTAACTTTACTAGCTTTAACACTACCAACTTCAGCTCCAACATGATCATGTTATACTACTTATTTTGTATTAGATCGACAAGGTCATGTTTTCTTTTGTATTTGAGGATTATTTCTATGCAACGGAGCAATAAGTTTAAATTAAATGAAGGGATTAATTTAATCAACAATCTTCATGTCGTCACAAAAGACTTGGAGGGTGTTTGGCTAAGCTTATAAGCTGGTCAAACTAGCTTATAAGCACTTTTCAGCTTATTTACGCGTTTGGTAAAATTATAAGTCAAAAATAAGCCATAAGCTGGTCATCCCCACCTTATGACTTTTTAGCTTATAAGCACTTTAAGTTTGACCAAGGTTTTTACTATTTTATCCTTAAAATATTCTTTTTTTAGAACAAAACTCTTACATCGATACTCACGGTCTCAAGTATTGTTTCAACCTAAACCCCCCCCCCCCTCCCCCCTCCCCCGGGCCTCTTCAAGTCTGTAATTTTCATTGACTATTTAAGAAAAGCAAATTCTCTATTCCTTTGCATATTTGTATCTATGTGATTGTCTATTAATCTTTGAACTGTATGTAATAAATGAGGATATATCAATTTTTTGGTGTATTGCTTTCTAAATATTGTGGTGATGAAGCCAATGTTTGTTTCTCCTCAAATGTTTTGTCCTATTTAGGTTTATTTTTTACTGAGCAACTTTTGTTAATTTATTAATTATTATAACTTATTATTATATGTTAATCATAAAATAAATTATATTTATCATAAAAGTTATCTTATCTAAGCACATTTGTATTTAAAATAAAATGACAAATAGAATATTTTGTATTTGAATCGATTTGGAATCTAAAATTTTAAAGAAATTACGCTCTTATAAGTGCAAACAGTTCTAAGGTTATTTAAGTTATTTTAACATAGAAAAAGTTTATCAGCACTTTTTTATCAAATACTGCAATAACTTATTATCAATTTCAGCATTTGTATCAAAACACGTGAGTGCTTATTTATTATATCAATTTCAGCACTTTCTTTTCACCACCTAATGCTTATCGGCTATTTCAAAAATCAGCTAATCCAAACAAGCTCTTGGTGATTACTTTTCTACTTTTTGTAGCTTAACTTTTTTGTAATGTGATCTTGAATTTCTTTTTGATTTTCCCTTGCAAATCGTACTGTATATCTTCAGGTTTTATATTCTAAATTAAAGTAGACCTCAAGAAAAATCACTTTTTCAAAATATTTACCAAAACCAACCATCTAACTTTTAAAGAAAAAAAGAGAGGAGGAAAGATCTAAACTAATGGCTTCCAAATAAGACTTATGAATTCTCGCGTTTGACTTGAATATTGAATTGACTCTTCTTCGATAGCTTTTAAGCGTCGAATCCAATTCATTTCGTAGTCGTAGCTTATTGGCCTGAGATTCTTTATTGCGTGACTCGCACTTAAGGCTTGGGTTCTCTTTTTCTTTGCTCACAAGAAATTGTTCTATCGAGAAATAATTAGAAAAGCAATTGTCTCTATTGGATTCTCACTTACCTGCATCAATCGATGATTTGAAAAACGTGGTGTGTGTATTAATCCTCGTTTGGTTTGAAAATAAGATAATATAATCATGATATAAATTCTGGTATGTATTGGTTTATACATTATTTGGTTTGTATTTTGAAACTTGCATAGCTAATCATAATTTAAGTTAATAACCCAATTGATGTATTATTTTATATTTAACTTTTTACCCGTAAAATGGCACAGTTGAATTTATACGTGATTTATAGAAAAGTGTATCGATTTGACAAAATTAATATATGAATTAGACAAAAAATGTAAGACTTAGCCTTGAAATTGAAATAAAACGACAGATATCTTAGTCCGGAGCGCAGAGCTTCCGGAGGCAGTAAGGACAATATAAATAAGCACGAAAGTAAAATGTTATTAAGCTTTTGCTAGAATATAGCGTATGCTTCTCAGAAAATTCGTCCCCTTTACAATGATGGTAGAGCTCACTATTTATAGTTACACCTAGGGAACAAGGTCCTAGGATCAAGCCCTTCTTAAATGACAATTATGAGGGTCATTGAAGAATGTGTAACGATGGGCAGTGAATGTCAATGTAACGAATCATGCACTTAAGGCTATAGAATATTCCTCATTGAATGCTACCGTATGACAAACATTTGTTCTGTCTTTATGAATACCATTCTCTCCAATGACAAGTGAGACAATTGCCTTCGGGTCCAATAGTCTTTTGTCCTCGGCTCCACCTATCGTTTTTTTATGCGATTATTAAATATGAACATATTTTACCCCATACAGATAGTCTCCCTGCTTTCCGGTGGCATAACTTTGTGTTACCGAGAAGTTGGTAAAGATACCTCTCTTGGCGGGAAATTCTCTGACCCCCTCGAAAAAGTTTCTGACGGTTGATTAGACGCACGTCTCTCCGCATTTAATGCCTCAAACACGCGTCATTCCACGATTGTACATTACTTTTTCCGATTATCAAGGTAATTATAGCCACAATTTTAGCCGCCTATTCCTTACTTATACTCATCAAACTTCTTCATTTACACTTCATAATTCCGCAAACTTTCTCAAACTTTCTTTACTCAACTCGCACTTTGTCTTCATCCTTTCTTTAGCCTTCTTCTTCAGAGAAACTCTTCCTTCCTTACTGATAGAAATGGGTTCTTCTTCTAAAAACCCTAGTTCCTTAAAAAATAAAGGTAAAGCCGATGAGGTTGCTCCTCCTACGGTGAGCACCATCATCCCAAGAAATCTTGTCACAACTAAAGACTTCAACAACAACAACAACAAGCCCAGTTTGATCCCAACATGTGGGGTTTGGGGAGGGTAGTCTGTACGCAGACCTTAACCCTACCTAATGCAAGTAGAGAGACTGTTTCCAATAGACCCTCGGATCGGGAAGGGCAAGAAGAAGAAGAGGGAAGCAAGGAAGGAAGAAAGATGGAAGATAAAAAAAGGGGAGATAAAGGATAAGTAGTATCAAATAATAACAACAGGGAATACAATACCCGAGGTGAACAAAATCACATATCATAATAAAAATCTAAGAATATAAAGGGACATGCATGCTACTAAGCCTATCGGTAAACACTATAAACTACCTACTAACCTTCTACCTTAATCCTCAACCTCCACACCCTCATATCAAGGGTCATGTCCTCAGTTAGCTGAAGCAGCGCCATGTCCTGCCTAATTACTTCGAATAGAAGTTTCCTTCCTTCCGCTAACCCTCGTACGTGGGCTGTTGGAGTGTATGATGTCGCCCAAATTCACACCACTGATTGGGATTGTAAAGCGGTCGATGCAATTATAATTACCCAACGCGAGTCGGGGTCGATTCCACAGAGAGCTTATATTGGATTAGGTATATATCTAGATTAAGTGTATGATGTGCCCAAACTGCACTTCGACATGTTTGGTTGTTTCTTTCTACTTCTAATGATTATGCTAATGTTTGCAAATGAAAAGCTAGAGAACGATATTTTTGGTGTTGTTGTTTTTCAAGTTTATAAAAGATCTAGGGTCGTGACTTCCACCTAGGTGGTTACCTAACGGGTTGTAGATTCTAGGGCAAGTTTGATTGATCGGGGTCGTAATATAGCAATCACACGCAATTACCCACTCAATACCTCTCGGTAGTTAGAGTGATTTTGCCCAATTTGGCTTTCTCAAGTCCACATAGGTATTTCTCAAACCAAGTGATAAATGCTCAAGTCGGGTCTTACTATCTCTAGATTCAACCCTTTAATTGGGGCTATCAATTTCTTGAGTCACCCTAATTCCTTATTAGCCATGTTTTCCTAGACTTAGTCACTCTTTCTCAAGTAGAGACTAAGTCAACTAAGCATGAATAAATTTGCAACCATTAATTCTCAAATTCAAGCAAGAACTAGGCTAAATATCACTAACCCAATCACAAACAAGCCCTAAATTAAACATTCATTAGGTGCCCACACTAGGGTTGGGTCACAACTCCGGCTAGAAATTTAGCTGCTCATAGAAAAAACTGAAGAAACTAAAGAAGAAGATAAAATTAACTCATAATAGATGATAAAGGGAAGAAAATCTAATGTTAAAATGATAAACTATCACAAAGTTTCCCAAAACAGTAAAGGAAAAATTACTATCTACTTTTTGATGTTCCAACTTAACCTAATTTTGACAAAAAAGACTATTTATACACAACTGAAATTATCGGACAAAATTGCCCCTGCGGAGGTTCTGCGACCGCACAATTTTGTGTGTGGTCCGCACTTTGGTGTTGGCTTGACAGGATGGACTTCTGCGGCCGCACAATTCTGGGTTGCGGTCGCACTTCTTCAGATTTTGCGGACCGCAGAATTATGAGTGCGGCCGCACTCCTGAGTTTGAGCTCTGACATGGAAGGCTTCTGCGGACCGGACAATTCTGAGTGCGGCCGCACTTTTGATTCTGCGGCCGCACAATAATAGTGCAGTCCGCACTTCTTCGTGGACCAAAATCACATCTCTCTGAACCTCATCTTCTGCGGCCGCACTATAATTGTGCCGTCCGCACTTTGCATAGGAAATTTGACTGAGGATTCTTCATAGACTGCGGACGCACACAATATTGTGCGGTCCGCACTTTGCTCTTTTTTGCTTTGTTTTAGTCCTTGTCCAAAATTACTCCATCTTGAGTTAATTTTCATCTCTTTGGCTCATTTTCCAATAATCCTACAAGTAAACACATTCTATTAGTTCTGGGGAATACCTTTAAGTATTTCTGGGCTAAAACGAAAGTAAAAGGGTGCAAATAAGTGGTCAAAATCCCTACTTATCAACTCCCCCAAACTTAAGCTTTTGTTTGTCCTCAAGCAAATAAGGTAATTCTCACCTCCACAAGAAAAGATCTATTTCAGCTAGCCTAAGGTGAATCGAACACACATCAATTGGGACCAACAATTACCCACAACACTTATGAATTATCAACAAGGCAATGATTTGACTTTTCAAGTACAATAGTTCAAATGTGACACTAGAGTATCAAGAGTTGACTTTATTCATCAAGGAAGCTCGCTCTTTCATGTAGGTCATTGTGGATCCCAAACTCTTCCTCCTCTATTCTACGCTAGCATATCTCACTTAAGAATGTAGCACTCAGTTCAAGGATTTGTGAAAACTTCGCTCATCTCTCTCAAAAGAATGCCACAAGTACGGCTCTAGGTACCATATGCTTGCCCGTCATGTAAATCACCACTAAAGTAAGTTCACTCGGCTTGAAATCACGTAGGGCTTTTGCGGAATGTAATGAAGGCTTTTGTACAAAGGTAGGAATGTTGGAATAGAAACGGGCTCATCTTCCCTTAAGCACTCCATTTTTCTCTTTTTTGGCTCATGTTTTGCCGACTCTTTGTGTCACGACCCGGGTTCCCCACCGTCGGGATCGTGATGGCACCTAACTCTTAGAATGCTAGGCAAGCCAATAGATACAGTTCTAACACATTAATCATTAACAAAATAGTAACTGACAAGAGTTAAACAAAATAGATATGAAGTGCGGAAATTTTATAACAGTTTAAATACTCTAGTACAAGACTACCGAAAAGATCTGGTGTCACAATCCACGAACGTCTAACAATTTCTACAAACACTGGTTTAAAGGAAACACATCTATTTTTCGGAATGAAAGAAAACAGGAAGTAAGATAGAGGGAAGGGGACTCCAGGGTCTTCGAACGCCGGCAGATCTACCTTGGGTCTCCTGTGGACTGAAGGTAGCAACCCAAAATCTGATCACTGTGGTCCAGTACCGGGATCTGCACAGAAGGTGTAGAGTGAGGTATCAGTACAACCGACCCCATGTACTAGTAAGTGTCGAGCCTAACCTCGGCGAAGTAGTGACGAGGCTAGAACACGACAAATAACATAAACCTGTGCAATTAAACAATATGCTAACAGAATAACAATTAATAGAAGCTAAGCAGAAGTTAACGGGAAGGGGGAAACATGCTATGGGGGTACCAAATTAAAGAATCACAGCAGTAGAGGAATTTAAACAGCTAGTACACTTTGAACCGGTAATAACAAGTAAACACAACAAACGAAAAATGCACGGCATCACCATTCGTGCTTTTACTCTCAACCTCACAGGTAATCAATAATAGAAACGTGCACGACATCACCCTTCGTGCTTTACCACTCAGCCTCACCAGATAATCAATAATAGAAACGTGTACGGCATCACCCTTCGTTCTCTACCACTCAACCTCACCATATGAATAATAGAAATGTGCACGGCATCACCCTTCGTGCTTTATCACTCTTCCTCACCACATAAGAAATAACAGAAACAATAACAATCAGGCAAGGGCATCATAATTAAACAACCTCTTTTCATCATTTAACTTCATAACATAAATCTCAACTTGCGCCAATATTCAACCAATATCCAAAACCAGGGAAAACATAATAAGACTTGTTTAACATGAGTAATAACCAGTTTAAGCAGGAACAATACGTATAAAGAAACACAATGGTCACAAGTATAAGACTCACTCGCATGCTATGACCCGACAACAGCGTATAGATACTCGTCACCTCACCTATACGTCGTACTTAACAACTAAACATGTAGCAAATAAGGCAACAATACCTAATCCCTCAAGCTAAGGTTAGCCACAACACTTACCTCGATTCCACGGCCAAACTCAAGCCTCAAATACTGCTTTTTCCTTAGTTTCCACTTTCAACCCGCTCGTATCTATTCATAATTAACTTATTAACATTAATTAACACTAAAGAAACTAATTCCAATGCATAATTATAGATTTTCCAATATTTTCCCCAAAAAGTAAAAAATCTACCCCGGGCCCGCTTGGTCAAAACTCAAAATCGGACCAAAACCCGATTACCCATTCACCCCCGAGCCCGGATATACAATTGGTTTTGGAATCCGACCTCAATTTGAGGTCTAAATCCCCAAATTTCGAAATTCCTAAGTTCTACCCAAAAACACCCAATTCCTCCATGAAAATCCCTAGATTCTAGGATGAAATCTTGTAAAAAGATGAAATAAATTGAAAGAAATGAGTTAAGAATCATTTACCTATGATTTGGGGAAGAAATGGTCTTTGGAAAATCGTCTCTTGAAGCTTAGGGTTTGAAAATTTGAGAAATGAATCAAAAATCCCGTCTAAGTTATGTTTTGAACAGCTGTAGATGTCGCATTTGTGACCAGAGCTTTGCAAATGCGAAGCTCGCAAATCGAAGAACCATTGCAATTGCGAAGTTCCCCACGCCTCTGCTGCCTTCTTAATTGCGAAGGTAATGATCGCAATTGCGATCAGGAACCTCCGCAAATGCGACAAAAAGATCGCATTTGCGATCACACCCCTTCCCAGACTCTCTTCGCAGTTGCGAAGATATGTTTGCATTTGTGAACCCTGCTGGCCCAGGCCTTCTTCGCAATTGCAATGGAGACCTCGCAATTGCCATGCCTGATTTGCTCGCAATTGGGAAGCCTGATCTTGCAATTGCGAGATCAGAGGCCTGCAACAGATACCAGTTACACCAGCAAATTCTCTAAGTTCCAAAATCACTCCGTAGCTTATCCAAAACTCACCCGAGCCCTCGGGGCTCCAAACCAAACATGCACAAGTCTTAAAACATCATACGAACTTGCTCGTGCGATCAAATCGCCAAAATAACATCTAGAACTATGAATTCAACACCAAAACACATGAAATTTTCAAGATAGTTTCAAACTTTCTATTTTCTCAACCAAAGGTCCGAATCACGTCAAATCACTTCAGTTTTTCACCAAATTTCATAGATAAGGTTTAAATATTATAACGGACTTGTAACAGGCTCCGGAACCAAAATACGGGCCCGATACCAACAAGATCAAATCATTTAAATTATTGCATTTTCAATCTTATCAATTTTCTTCAAAAATTCATTTCTCGGGCTAGGGACCTCGGAATTCGATTCCGGGCATACGCCCAGGTCCCATATTTTACTACGGACCCTTCGAGACCGTCGGAACACGGGTTCGGGTCCTTTTACCCAAAACGTTGATCAAAGTCAACAAAAATCATCTTTTAAGCAAAAAATCATCTTTTCTTAAGTTTTCACATAAAAGCTTTCCAGATACGCGCCCGGACTGCGCACGCAAATCGAGGATAGATAAATAGAGGTTTTTAAGGCCTCGGAATACGGAATCAGATTCTAAAACAAAAGATGACCCTTTGGGTCATCACACTTTGAGTCATTATCTTTTTCCTCGGGGGAACTAGAGAGACTTAACATCACCTTTTCTCGGTCATGATGGTCATTTTCTCCTTCTTTGTTTTCTCCATGCTTTGCATTATTGCTTTTCTTTGAATTTCAACTCTTCACCTTATTCTTTCTTTTTCTTTGCCTATCCTTTTCTTCATTTCTTTTCTTTTTGTGCCTTCTTACCACTTTCAATCTCCTTGTATCTCCCCCAAACTTACGTTTTAACCAATTACTTCTCAAGAGTGATAAGGAAATTTAGGGTGCCAAGAGAGGGTCATTACAAAACGGGTAAGGGACTGTAACGTGGCTATCAAGTGAGAAAGGTCTTTGGCTCAAATGGTTTGACTAGGGATAGCAACATTGGTGGGAAATGGAAAATTTCAAGCGGGTCAAGGAGAGCCTACATTCACTTCTCAAGCCAAGCAAAACTTAGAATTTCACCTAGAAACACATTCGGGGAAAGTTCTAGACCATTCGCACAGGTACTTGGACTTGCAACAAAAGTCTCACTTCTCACACAATTAGATTGTTAAAGAGGATAGAGTCTAGGGCCACAACAACCATATTCAAGATTGAAAATCACTAATGGTTCAACTAAACCACTCGATGATTGCTCAAGTCAACACAAGAGTTTAAAGGTCACCAATTGAAGCTATTTCTTGCCAAGAACTTGTTTTAACCATAAGGCCGTAGTTAAATGTGTTGGTACCAAGTGAAGCATGCTTGACCCTTTTTATTCATTAATACTACTAGTTTTACCTAAACATAAAAAACGGAGTCAATCCCTTAAGAAGGTTATCACGTCATCCATCGTTCGGAAGAGCCACCCAGTTCACACAAAACTCACCTTTGGAAAGAAGGCATTAAGAAAACGAAAGAATTATTGCTCACTCAAACTTAAAAAGAAGCTACCAATTCAAAAAGAAGCTATTAAAGTAAATAAGAAGTTATACGATTACGAAAAAAAAACTAAAGAAGCTATGAAATAACCTACTAAAAGTAAGACAAATGAATATACAAACCGATGGGAATATAATATATACATCAAAAGAGAGGGAGGAATATGTACATAATGAAAGGGAATATAACGATAAAAGAAAAAGAGTATTAAAGTTATTACAAACTAATGTTATATCAAATCAATCAAAATATTCCACCCCCTGAATAAGAACAAGCATTTTCCTCAATGCTTAAAAACAATCAGAATAAGGAAGGGTAGAGAGTTAAGAGAACTCCCTATATGGTCTCAGTGTGCATGGGTCATCAGCATCCTCGGGGTCCGCCAACTAGATCTCATCATCCTCCGGTCGGGGAATAACAGGGTTTGAGAATATCTGCAGCATCTCCTCAGCAGTGTGGGCAGCAAGGTCCGGCTCCTCAGACTGGCCAGCTGCTGCCACTGATGCCTCAGCTACTGTTGGTGCTGCTGGTGCGACTCCATCAGCAGATCAAGTGGTATGTCCCTAGCAGATGCGATCTTGGCCACCTCTTTTCTCAATTTATCAACCGATTTCTTTGAAGCCTGAGACTTCCACATCTTCTTCACCTATTTTCCCAACTGCTCGATGACTTCCCCATGAGCCACCAGAGTATCCATAATGGTCTTCTGATTTTCCAGGATCTTTGACAATGTTTCCTCCACTGACGGAGGTACCTGTGATGCTGCTGGGGCAGAAGACTGTGCTGCAACAACACTGGATATGTTAGACAGCTTTTAAGTAGTTGTCTGCATCCAGTTGTTGAGACTCGCCAATGACTAGGAGACTCGCACCGCAGTGAGTGGATATGTGGAAGAGGCAGGCACTGGTACTGATGTAGATGGTCTAGAAGATAGAGGTGGTGGCATGTCAACTGTATCGGTGGAAGGATCGGCAGCTGTGGAAGGCATGGCAGCTGTAGAAGGCTCAGCAGCAAAATCTGTAACCACCACCGTTGGCTCATCAGACTGGCCACCGGTGGTAGCTGCTTTACCCTTGAACTTTGGGTTCCCGGGTCCTTGCAGAGTACCATGAGAAGGCCTTTTTGGCCCGCGCCTGTGTATCAAATATCATCGGCCCCACCTTGGCATCTTTAAAGTATTCAGTAAGGGTGTTTGGATATGGATAAGAGCTCTAACCCTTTGGGACAACCATTGACATGTTGGCCGACATGATGGCACCCATATTAATTGGGTACCCGACCATGATATATGCTACTAGAACTGCTCGGGGAAGTGGAAGATTGTTCTCATTTCTACTTGGGTCTATCCGGTTGCACACAAAGGTTTGCCACTCTTTTGCTTCAAAATTGAGGGTATTCCGTGCAATAGGAACTCCCGCTGTGATCCACGGTGGTGGTGGTCCTGGAGCTGGTAAGAACTGATCTACCCAAGGGCGAGCTGCATCACTCAAAGCAAGCTTCTCCATATACTGCACTGCCTCTACCTCCTCGAATCCCATATAAGTGTTCAATGTGCACTGATCAAATTGGACCTTCAAATTCCGCACTTTGGTCACTTTGGTACCTTTCTTGATGTGTGCCACATTGACATAGAATTCACGTACCAAGTGCTCGTTGGCATCCATGACACTCTGGGTGAACCACATCCACCCCTTGACTCCCTGAACTGCCGAAGGACATTTGGATTGTATTTATCCAAATCCTTCACTAAGAATTGCCGCTCAAGTGTGAGCGATCTCTGGGCCACTATTCTCTGAATCTAGTGAAGGTCGTCAAACTTACAAATCGATCTTCCCAAGCCTCCTTCTTCTTCGACCTCTCTAGGCCGCCCACTCTAGTGCCAGCCCCTCTACCATCATTAGGAGCATCATCATCATCATCAACAGGGATTGGTGCTGTCAGGACATGTGAGGAAGATGGCTCAGAATCTTGGCTACCCTCTTCCGAACCCTCAGAAGAACTAGCAACAGAGGAGGATTCATCTCTCAATTGGAGTCTACCCGGAACTTGTTTGGGTTGAGATTGGGAATCGGGCTGTGCTTGCACAGAGTTTCCCTCTGAAGCTTCCCTAGACGGGAGATACTGGATTCTGAGGGTTTAGGGACTCTGTTGGCAGTTGCCTTCTAGTTAATAGCTCTTTGGACTGAGAGCGGGAGGTTGCCCCTGCCTCGACCTTGTGTGGATTCACCCCTCCCTTTAGAAGTGTCACCTCAACCTCGTGATCGAACCATTATCTACAATACAGGGCACATGAGTCAGTTACAGGTAAAAGACAGTGTTAACAGATGCAACAGACAAATGTTCAAAAGAGACAGTGCGGACCGCACAAAAGTGAGTGCGGTCGTAGACTGCTAAGTGCAGACCGTACATTTTCAAAGTGCGGTCGCACATCCAGAAGTGCGGATCGGACAAATTTGAGTGTGGCCGCACAACCCCAGTTTTAAACTACTGGTTCTGTAGTCTTTCAACAGTGTGGTCGCACACACTTTTCGGCGGACCGCACAATTTTGAGTGCGTTCCGCACTTTTCATGCAACACACTTGCCCTAATTGTATGATCTGTGAACCGCACATTTTCGTGTGCGACCGCACAATTTGAAATCAAATGGCACTGACTTTAGGTTTTGTAATTTTGACATAATTTAGACATGGTATTTACAATTAAATTATGACTAACGATATACCTAGTCCTCCAATGGATACATATGATATTACCCACATGATTTTAAGCATACATGACTAACAATTGAAATTTTAGGCCCAAAAAAATAACGAAAATACTAAAGAACAAAAATTAAGAAAAATTGAAAAATCTAAACATGAATTGAACATACCAGTGATGAAAGATGCAAGGAAGAATCTAGATTGATGAAATGAGTGTGAAGTGTGAAACAATTTGATGTGCACTGTGCTTGCTTAGGTCTCAAGAACTCAGAGTGTGTAAAGTTGTGAATAGTACACTGAGGTTCTATTTATAGGTTGACCAAGTCGTTCAAGAGTTAAGCTGAGTGTGGCCGCACAATTTTGAGCGCAGTTCGCACTCTTTACCTGGGCCTTGCTGAAACTCTGCGGTCTGCACAAAAGTGAGTGTGGCCACAAAAATTTGTGCGGACCGCACAAAAGTGAGTGCGGCCGTAGAATGGCCAATTCTCTGCTATTTCAAACTTCATAGAGTTGCATTTTTAGGTCTCCAGTTGTTCGGCCGCACACAGAATTGTGCGGCCGGAGACTCCTCTCTGCTGTAGCAGACAAAATTGTGTGGTCTGCACAATAAATGTGCGGTCCGCACTTTTTCTACACTTGACAATTTTTTTTCTGGGTACAGTGCTTGCAAGGCACACTCATTCCTGCATACACTTCAAACACTAGTTAGCACAAAATAAAACCTATCTAAAGAAGAAGAAAAAGATAAAGAACACATGGGTTGCCTCCCAAGAAGTGCCTGATTACCAATCATTTGAAATGAAGAACCTTCACGACGTGGCCATCATCAACTTTTCCAAAATAGTGCTTCACCCGGTTCCCATTGACTCTAAAAACTTCATCATTCTTATTTTTCAAGTCCAATGCACCGAATGGTGTCACACCAACTACTTTAGACGGGCCACTCCATTTTGACTTCAACTGTCCCGGAAACATGCGTAACCGAGAATTGAACAATAACACAAGTTCACCTTCTTTAAACTCCTTGCTCCGAATGTACTTGTCATGGAGGTACTTCATCTTCTCCCTGTATAGAGACGAGCTTATGTAGGCATGGTCTAGAATTCATCTAGCTCATTCAATTGTGTCACCCTTAAGTTGGCGACGACATCCCATTCAAGATTAAGCTTCTTCAATGCCCATATAGCCTTATGCTCAAGTTCCACCGGAAGATGACAAGCCTTCCCAAACACCAATGGATATGGAGACATCCCAATAGGTGTTTTGTAAGCCGTCATATAAGCCCATAAAGCATCATCAAGTTTTCTTGACCAATCCATCCGGTTGGCATTCACTGTCTTTGATAAAATACTCTTGATCTCCCGGTTGGAGACTTCCACTTGTCCGCTTGCTTGAGGGTGATAGGGGATTGAGACTTTGTGAGTGACACCATACTTAGTGAGTAAGGTATCAAAAGCCTTGTTACAAAAATACGAACCCCCATCACTTATGATATCCCTTGGAGTACCAAATTTTGTAAGGATGTTCTTCTTCAAAAATTCCACCACACTTCGAGCTTCGTTGTTGGGTACAGCCATGGCCTCAACCCATTTTAACACATAGTCCACAACTACCAAAATGTAAGTGTTCCCACAAGAGCTCATGAACAGTCCCATGAAATCAATGCCCCACACATCAAAGATGTCAATTTCTAAGATGGTGGTGAGGGGCATCTCATTCTTCTTAGAAATCCCACCGGCGCTTTGACGTTCATCACAACGCTTGACTAGATCACTAGCATCCTTGTAGAGAGTAGGCCAATAGAATCCACAACTCAACACTTTTGTTGTCGTTCTATCTCCACCATGGTGACCACATATGGTGAAGAGTGTCAAGCCTAAAGAATTTCCACTTGTTCTTCCTCCGGCACACATCGTCGGATCACACCATCGGTACATATCCGCAAAAGATACGGTTCATCCCAATAATAGTCAAGGCAATCTCGTTTGAGCTTCTTCCTTTGGTTTGAAGAGAACTCATTCGGTACAATGCCACTCACAAGATAATTTGCTAAGTCGGCGAACCATGGAATCCCGGTCATTGAAATAGCTAGAAGTTGCTCGTCGGGGAAGGAATCATTGATCTCTAGGCCATTATGTGGCCTCCCCTCCTCCTCCAATCGAGACAAGTGGTCCGTCACTTGATTTTCACTACCTTTGCGGTCTTGGATCTCTAGATCAAACTCTTGCAATAGAAGCGCCCACCGTATTAACCTCGCCTTTGAATCTTTCTTGCTCATTAAGTATCGAAGCGCCACATGATCGGTGTGGACAATCACCTTTGTACCCATCAAGTACGGGCGGAACTTCTCCATAGTAAAGACAATAGCAAGTAGATATTTTCGGTCACTGTGTAATTGACTTGGGCATCATTCATGGTCTTACTAGCATTGTAGACCCGATGGAAGATTTTGTTGATTCGTTGCCCCAAAATTGCTCCAACCGCCACATCACTTGCATTACACATGAGCTCAATAGTCAAGCTCCAATCTGGTGCGGTGATAATAGGAGTAGTTGTCAATTTGAACTCGAGCAATTCAAATGCGTTCATGCAATCCTCATTGAAATGGAATGTGGCATCATCGTCCAAAAGTTTACACAAGGGGTTCACCACTTTGGAAAAATCCTTGATGAATCAACGATAGAACCCCGCATGACCCAAGAAACTTCTCACTCCCTTCACGGATGTAGGGGACGAAAGTTTAGAAATCACCTCTATTTTGGCCTTGTCAACCTCAATACCATTCTTTGAAATTTTGTGGCCGAGGACAATGCCTTCCTCGACCATGAAGTGACATTTCTCCCCATTTAATACCGAGTTTGTTTTCTCACATCTTGCCAAGACCTTATCCAAATTGTTCAAGCAATCATCAAAAGAATTCCCAACCAAGGAAAAGTCATCCATGAAGACCTCAAGAATATCCTCCACCATGTCGGTAAAGATAGCCATCATACACCGTTGAAAAGTCGTCGGTGCACTGCATAACCCAAATGGCATCTGTGAGAATGCGAAGTACCATAGGGACATGTGAAAGTGGTCTTTTCTTGATCCTCCGGAGCAATGAGAATTTGATTGTAGCTGGAATACCCATCGAGGAAACAATAGAATGCACGATCGGCCAACCTATCAAGCATTTGATCAAGGAAGGGAAGTGGAAAATGATCTTTTCTTGTGACTTTGTTGAGCTTGCGATAGTCCATAAACACTTTCCATTCCGTAACCGTTCTTGTAGGAATCAACTCGTTATTGTCATTAGTAACCACAGTCATGTCCCCTTTCTTTGAGACACATTGCACCGGAGAAGTCCATGAACAATCAAAAATGGGGTAAACAACCCTGGCATCCAACCACTTTATGACCTCCTTTTTTACCACCTCTTGCATTGCTTCATTTAGCCTCCTTTGATGTTCAACGCAGGGTTTGGGACCCTCCTCCAAAATAATCTTGTGCATGAAAAAGGCGGGCTTAGCCCCCAATATCCTCCAATGTCCATCCAATTGCTCTCTTCCTCCTTTGTAGCACCTCCAGTGTGGACTCTACCTGCATGTTAGTCAAACAAGAGGAAAGAATAACCGGTAAAGTAGAAGAAGGGCCAAGGAATTCATACCTGAGATGCGGAGGCAATGGCTTGAACTCCAAAGTGGGAGGCTCTTCGATTGAGGGATTTGTTGGGGGAGTCTTCCGGTTTTCAAGATCCAAGGATAACTTGCGGGGTTCATAAGTGTACGACCCCATTCCTTGCAATGCATTCACACATTCCACATAGCCGTCTTTATCCTCATCATTATCAAGGTTGAGCGAAACGACTTTCAAATTATCCTCAACATCCATTGTGGCACAAGCATCATCAATAATCACATCGATCACCAAATCCACAAACGAACAAACTTCATTGCTATTCGGTTGCCTCATAGATTTGCACACATGGAAGACCACCTTTTCATCACCCACCCGTAAAGCGAGCTCACCGGCTTCCACATCAACAAGAGCCTTCCCTTTAGCAAGGAAAGGTCTACCCAAAATAATAGGCACCTCATAGTCCACTTCACAATCAAAAATTACAAAGTCCGCCAGGAGGATGAACTTGTCAACACGAACCAACATATCATCAATAATACCCAAAGGTCTCTTCATTGTATGATCCACCATTTGCAACCTCATGGATGTGGGTCCTGGTTTCCCAATTCCTAAAGTTTTGAAAACCGAATAGGGCATCAAGTTGATACTCTCTCCAAGATCACATAAAGCTTTGGCAAAGTTGGTACTTCCAATGTACATGGGATTGTGAACGCGCCCGGATCTTCCAATTTAGGAGCCATTGAGTGCACAATTGCACTCACTTGATGTGTCATCTTTACAGTCTCACAATTCATCAACCTCTTCTTGGTCACCATATCCTTCTTGAACTTTGCATATCCCGACCAACAGCATATTAATAGACAAACTCTTCATTATGTCAATGAACTTTTTAAATTGGTTCTCACCATTTTTCTTGGCAAGCCTTTGAGGATATGGAGGAGGAGGCCTGGGCATTGGTGCCTTAGCCTTTGGCACTACAGGTTCCGGTATGTCAACTATGTGCTTCCTAGACGGGTTCACTTCGTCTTGAGTCTCCTCCACATTGTCTTTAATATCGATTCTCACCTCATCATTTGCTTGCACTTCATTGCTTGGAATCTCATCTTCTTGTACCAGTTGTTCCTCATACACAATTTTATTTTGACTTGAGGTGGTTGCATCCCCACCTTTTCCACTCCTTGTAGTCACGATCATGGAATGTCCCGTATTGTTCCCATCATTTGGGTTAACCACCGTATCACTTGGTAGTGCCCCCTTAGGACGAGTGTTCAGAGCTTGCGATATTTGTCCCAATTGAACTTCCAAATTGCGAATTGAAGTGTTGTGAGATGCTAGTTGAGCATCGGAGTCGGCGTTCTTCTCCATCATTTATTTGAACATGTTCTATATTCGGCCCATCTCATTGTTGGAAGAACTCGGACCTTGGGAAGGATACGGAGGTGGATTGCTCAATTGTTGAAACATCGGAGGCCTTTGAAAACCCGACCCCCGGTTGTTGTTGTTCCATCCTCCTTGGCTGTTACCTCCCCAATAGCCTTGATTATTGCCACTCCAATTGCTTTGGTTATTTTGACCATTCCAATTTCCTTGATTTCCTTGATTGTTCCAATTCCCTTGATTGTTTTGATTGTTTCAACCGCCTTGATTGCTTGAATTCCAATTTCCTTGATTTTCACTATCATCTTGCTCATAATTTTCAACCCGGTTTTGCACTTGTTGAACCTTTTGCCTTCTCTTGTTTACCATCATACTAACTCCTTCCATTGTATTTGCTTTCTTGGGACCTTGCACTTGTTGAAGTTGAGCTTTGGCTAGTTGATTCATTGTGGTGGTCAACTCGGCAATTTCTTGCCCATGATCATATAATTCCTTATGCAAGTGAATCACATTTGGATCGTCTTGAGGAACGTTTGCTCTACTTTTCCATGCCGATGAAGTATCCGCCATCTCATCAAGAATCTCACAAGCTTCCGCATACGGCGTTGTCATGAAATTTTCATTGGCAAGTTGGTTGACCACACATTGATTGGTAGTATTGATCCCCCTATAAAAAGTTTGTTGAATCATAGCCTCTGTCATGTCATTGTTCGGGCACTCTTTCACCATAGTATGGTACCTTTCCCATATCTCATGCAAAGTCTCATTAGGTTCTTGTTTGAAAGCTAGAATCTCATCCCTAATAATTGCCATATGCCCTGGAGAAAAGAACATGGAAATGAATTTCTCGGCCAATTCATCCCATGTATGGATAGAATGATTTGGCAACCTCTCTAACCAATCCAAAGCCTTCCCCCGTAGAGACAAAGGGAATAGCCTCAATCGCAAAGCATCCTTGGAGACGTTGGTTTGTTTACTCCCCCAGCAAGTGTCAACAAACTCTTTCAAGTGCTTCTATGCATTTTGACTCGGAGCCCCGATGAAGAATCCCCGTTGTTCCAATAGTGTAAGCATGACATTTGTGATTTGAAAGTTTCCCGCCCTAATGTGGGGCGAGACTATAGCACTTGTGTAGCCTTCATTTGGCAACACCCGGTGTGCCGCCGCTCTTGGACGAGGTGGGGGAGGAGCGGGAACGTTGACTTGAGGCGGCCGGCCTCGTCTATTCCCTTGAGGTTCAAGAGGAACCTCACAACTTGGTCATCATCCCCGTCATCCCCTAATGGCACGTTTCCAAGAGGATCATTGCTATTGAGAGCCATTGTATCACCTATAATTGTTTCACGAAAAGGTTAGTAACAGGAAGGAAAAGAAGACAAATACACACAAAACCAAATATATAGCTAAATCCGTTTTTAGCTCCCCAGCAACGGCGCCAAAAATTGATGTCGCCCAAATTCACACCACTGGTTGGGATTGTGAAGCGGTCGATGCAATTATAATCACCCAACGTGAGTCGGGGTCGATTCCACAGAGAGCTTATATTGGATTAGGTATATATCCAGACTAAGTGTACGATGTGCCCAAAATGCACTTCCACATGTTTGGTTGTTTCTTTCTATTTTTAATGTTTATGCTAATGTTTGCAAATGAAAAGCTAGAGAACGATATTTTTGGTGTTGTTGTTTTTCAAGTTTATAAAAGATCCATGGTCGTGACTTCCACCTAGGTTGTTACCTAACGGGTTGTAGGTTCTAGCGCAAGTTTGATTGGTCGGGGTCATAATATAGCAATCACATGCAATTACCCACTCAATATCTCTCGGTAGTTAGAGTGATTTTGCCCAATTTGTCTTTCTCAAGTCCAAATGGGTATTGCTCAAAACAGGTGATAAATGCTCAAGTCGGGTCTTACTATCTCTAGATTCAACCCTTTGATTGGGGCTATCAATTTCTTAAGTTCACCCCAATTCCTTGTTAGCCAAGTTTTCCTAGACTTAGTCTCTCTTTCTCAAGTAGAGACTAAGTCAATTAGGCATGAATCAATGTTTGCAATCATTAATTCTTAAATTCAAGCAAGAACTAGGCTAAATCACTAACCCAACCACAAACAAGCCCTAAATTAAATACCCATTAGGTACCCACACTAGGGTTGGGTCACAACCCTAGCTAGAAATTTAGCTACTCATAGAGAAAACAGAAGAAACAAAAGAAAAAGATAAAATTAAACTCATAATAAATTATAATGGGAAGAAAGATCAATGTTAAAATGATAAACTTTCACAAAGTTTCCCAAAACAGTAAAGGAAAAACGGCTATCTACTTTCTGATGTTCCAACTTAACCTAATTTTGACAAAAAGGACTATTTATACACAACTGAAATTATCGGACAAAATTGCCCTTAGGCGGAGGTTCTGCGGCCGCACAATTCTGTGTGCGGTCCGCACTTTGGTGTTGGCTTGACAGGATGGACTTCTGTGACCGCACAATTCTGGATTGCGGCCGCACTTCTTCAGATTCTATGGACCGCATAATTATGAGTGCGGCCGCACTCTTGAGTTTGAGCTCTGACATGGAAGGCTTTTGCGGACCGCACATTTCTGAGTGCGGCCGCACTTTTGACTCTGCGGGCGCAAAATAATAGTGCGGTCCACACTTCTTTGTGGACCAAAATCATATCTCTCTGAACCTCATCTTCTGCGGCCGCACTATAATTGTGCAGTCCGCACTTTGCATAGCAAATTTGACAAAGGATTCTTCATAGTGTTCGGCCGCACATAATATTGTGCGGTCGGCACTTTGCTCTTTTTTGCTTTGTTTTAGTCTTTGTCCAAAATTACTCCTTCTTGAGTTGATTTTCATCTCTTTGACTTATTTTTCAATAATCCTGCAAGTAAACACATTTTATCAGTTCTCGGGAATACCTTTAAGCATTTTTGGGCTAAAACGAAAGTAAAAGGGTGCAAATAAGTGGTCAAAATCCCTACTTATCAGTGTACCCTACTTCCATCCGTCTTTCCAGCATTCCTGCTACGAAGGAAGACTGCCATTGCCAAGATTTAGACATTATCGCTCCTGGTCTGGCGAAGCGGATAAGCCTACCCAAGAAGTGCTTCACATATATTTTTATACGTATCCTTTCACTTCGGGGCCATTCTCTTTGAGCGGGGAGCTTGATTCCGTTATTGTGGAGGACAGTCGCTTGTCTTTGGCGTTTGTGCCAGGAGACGGGAGAGGACCTAACCCTAGCTCGATTAATGAACCTTTATTCCCCCAAGATTTTTCGCGGGGGAATGATAAATTTCAGCAAACTTGGCCACCATGCTCTGCTTGCCAGCATGGATGATGGCAACGATCGTGGATGGATGGAATCCACCAAAGACACCATTCCGGCCACGACTTCATCCTTCCTCGAGTTGTGGAACCGTATTCGTAAGTTCATCGTTTGTCTATTCTTCTAATTAAAGATCACCCTATGTTGTTACTGATTCCTTTTCTTTTACTTGTTTAAGCAACTCGGTGGGTTCCACCGCGGGTTGAAGGCTTGGACCAGTGGGTCCAAAAGATTTTGGATGTTACTATGCCCGAGACCCGTACGCGGATGGAACTAGATCTTAAATATGGGTGGAAGGTCAAAAATCATGGTAGGTTAAACTCATCTCGTTTTTCCCCTTCGTGCAAGAAAGCTGATTTACCCTTTTTCCTTTTTTGAATTCAGATCTATCCCAAGGCTCAGTTGTCATCCCTGAGGAGGACGTTTTAGCTGATCTTACTGATCAAACAAAATATTTTAGTAATTTTACTTGCATTTGTTAAATTTGAACAAATTAATTAGTTGTTAGAAAATTAATAATTAGATTTAATTCTGCAAATTTGGTTTGAATTAGGATTTGATTTAGAGTTTTAATTAAATTAATTAGAATTTAAAAGCAAAGAAAAAGAAAGAATCAAAGAGAGGAAAAAACAAGGCTGTTATTTGTATTGGGCCAAGCACTTCAGTTGACCCAATTGATCACAATCTCGCCCCAGCCCAAACCCCTTTTAATCCAGCTCGGTCCCCACCCTTAACAAAACAGCCCCATTTCGACTCAATTAAATCCCATTCCTATTGATCCTACGGTTCACAACTAACATACCATCCCCTTAAGAGTGTCCG
>NW_017671157.1:299083-334235 GCF_001879085.1 Nicotiana attenuata
TTTTCTTCATCTCCCTCTATCCTAAACCCTAGCCGCCCCTAAAATCCCCAATTCCACCACCGGTGGCTGCCACTCTAAATAAGCTCCAAACCTTCACCCAATGATCCCCATCTCATCCTCATCCAATATCACCGCCTTGTTTCTTCAAAGACCATGTAGATTTCCACCAATTACAAATCTAAAAAACCCAGAAACCCTAGCTTCTTTCCCTTTTTTGATTATTCAGATTTCAAGGTTCGATTCAAGCTGAAAATCACATTAATCGATTGTTCTTAATGTTAATTTCAGTTCGTATCGAAGATATCGGAATCCAGCTGAGCTTCGTGGATTTGCTTCAAATTGAACTATTTTCTTTTCATTAGGTACATACTCACTTTTTTTTTCTTTCTCTTTGTGTTTTTCATTTGTTTTTTTTTTAAAAAAAAAATAAAGAAAGAAAAAGAGCAGAGGAACCGTAGGTCTAGGTGTTTAATTGAAATTGTTTGCTGAGTATTTAAATTAGCTTAATTAGGTTGGCTTCGCTCATTAATTAGTTAACTAACAGTAGATTAACATTTAGCTTAATATATTTGTTTTAAGTATTCACATGTTGAATTTATTTTAGTGGGTTGTGTGATTTAGCAATTTAATTGCATGATAATTAGTCTTAATTGTTGAGTTAATTAGATTAATTTTGCTTCATTGTTTCTTGGGATTGATACGTGTGATTTTTTTGTTTGTTATGGCTCATTTGTAACTAACAAAAGCTAAAGGGTTTAATTGAAAAGCAAAAATAGGGAATATTATATAGGCATATAGGAAGCTTCTAGATAATGGACAGCTCTCCAAAGTTGTTAAAAAAAAGATGTTGAAAATTGGATTAAAACATCTAAAAAGGAAGCTGTACAAAAATTGGTTAAAAAGATGGTCTTGTTTCCTTTTTTAACGGCTGACAGACTCCCTTTGATATTCCATTCCTTCATTCATTTTTCTCACTGATTTCTCTAAAAAGAAAAACACTCTAAAAATCCAATTGGAATACAAAAAAAAAAAAGTAAAATTCAAAGTTGCATTTTTTCTAAGTTCTCTACTGAATTTGTTTAACTTGGCTGGGATCTCGAGTTGTATTCAAGCTTAGGAAACTGCTCGTTTAACTTAAATTTTGATGTTGTTTATTGCTGGCTGGATTTTCATCTTTCATCTTTGTTTCATCAAAAGTTCATTGGTTCTATCTCTAGGTACGTGAAATTTTCTATGTAATTCTCTTTTGAATATGAGAATGATGAATGAATTGTTGCTTTCATAAGCATGTCTAATTCTCTGTGTTACTAATGTTGTTTATCATATCTGTTTGTTCTGTTTTGTTCATGAATTTGTATACTTCCCTGATTTGAAATTCAGTTTGGTTTGTCCATCTCATCAATCATGCTTAAACGAACACTTGTTGAGATAAAATTTATCGATTTTCAAATTTGATCACCAGTTGGTCAAATTTGATGATTGAGAAGGTCCAGGCAGCGTTGAAGTGCATCAATTGATAGTCTTGCCTTTCTATGAGCAATAAAGGGCAATCTGGGAATTATGACAGAGGCGTTCTCATATTTTTAGCTGTTAAGGTTGTATTTGATAGAGTAGCCACTGTGATGTACTAATTTTCTTCTTTTTTTTTTAATTTATTTATTTCAAATTCCAGTAGAGTCGAAGTTTAGTCTTTTGTCCCTTTTGTTATATGTTCAGCTTTGAGGCAGTAGTACCCCTAGATTGATTTGACTTCTGGAATTTATGAGATTAGGGAACTCTAATATTGCTATCATTGTTTAGTTACTCTTCAATTCTTGATTGTCGTTTGGATTTGCATAGTCATATGTGATTCTGGGCTATTGAGCCGCCTTGACCAAGGCATTAAGCCCAAAAGTGATTTAATTAGATTAGCTAATGTTAGAAGAGTTCACATGGACTCATTATAAGCTATGGGCCAGCTGATAACATTTTGGCCCGCTTCAGGAACCTGAGTGACCCGTGAGTTTGATAAGCATTAATCCGAATCACTTTCCTAATAATTTAATTAGTTTAATTCCCGTGATTGGCTGAGTCATCAAAAACTTAAACTCAGAAGCACTGTAAATTTTCTTTAGTTCATCTGGGAACAAACGTTGGGATTAATGGGAGGGCTTCTTTTGATATTGAGCCAATTAAAGCAAACAGCCCTCTTCCAACGTAAAGTGCCGTAATTGCAAGGCTTTCAAGCCCGTTTCCAAAATTTTTAGGAAAATGAAAAATTCATAGACATATGTAGTTGCTTTAGGCGCGATTAGTAATAAATCATCGTGACTATGGGTACGGTTCCCGTGTCATAGTCATGATAGATAATCCTCAATTTGAGTGTGCTTTTGACGTGACTCAACCACAACTTCAAATAACAATAAAATAAACACGTTGTAAATTACGGGTGCATTTCACGTGATGTGGTTTGCAGTATGTACTAAAACGGAAAGTGTACGACATCGTAGCTTGTTTAAATATATTCCATAAATACTAAAAGCGGTTAGAAAGTAAAAATGCACATAAGTCTTAAAATATGTAATAATTAAGATAATTAGGCTGATTATTAATAGTTGAGCAACCGTGTTAAAACCACGGAACTTGGAAGTGTCTCACACCTTCTTCCGGGTTAACAGAATTTTTTACCCGGTCTTCTTTGTTCGCGAACCATAAATAGAGTCAAATTTCCTCGATTTGGGATTTTAAAATGAACCAGTGACTTGGGACACCATAATAAGTATCCCAAGTGGCGACTTTGAATTAAATAGATAATCCCATTTCGAATAATGTCACTTTAATTGAAAAAACTCCTTACTCCCTCGTAAAAAGGAGGTATGACAGCTCTGGCGACTCTACTGTGGACCGAACCCAGAATCTCTGGTTCAGGATTTAGAATTCGAGCTTAGAATAACTGTTATACTTGGCTTTTGTTCATTATCTGATTTCTTACGTGTTTGATTCTAATGTGCTAAATGTCGCTTTTTACCGCTTTGATATTGTTTGAACTGTATATAAAACTATTACGAAACCTTTCTTCTCTTTGAGTCTTCTAAATCTTCTGGGAAGTGCACACTGGCGTGACTTCTTTTCTGTCACGACCCAATTCTATAGTAGGTCGTGATGGCGCCCAATGCTGCCGCTAGGCAAGCCAACTGTGAACTAGCCACGTGATTTCCTATTTTTAAATAATTCTTTCAAGTGATTAAACTTCCCTTAATTTTTAAAGATTTGTGAAATAATAGATTTGAAATAAATAACACGAAAGAAACTGAGTGAAATCATAATCGTGAAATAAAACCAAAATCACGAGTCTACTAGTGTGTGTGATAAGACCTGGTGTCACAAGAGTATGCTCTACTAGTAGAATATACAAAAGATCTCTACTCTACTGTCTAAAATAAAATAGACAGAACAATAATAACAGAAAGACTTCGGCTGCTACAGACGGCTCGGAAGGGCAGCTCACCGTGTAGTCTAGTACTAGGAGTCAAGCGTACGCGCCGGGCTGATAACCAGATGTACTTGCCTCAGATCCTGCACATTTAAGTGCAGAAGTGTAGCGTGAGTACATAAACAACATGTACCCAGTAAGTATCCAGTCTAACCTCGAAGAAGTAGTGACGAGGGGTCGACTTTGAAACTTACTATGGGCTAACAATGATATATCAAAATTATATACTAAGCATGGATTACATGAATAATACCGAAAACTCAATAACAGGAAATAGTGAATACTCCTTTCACAAATATTAAGTCCAAAATTTAATTTCATCATTTAACAGTTTGTATCTCAAGGCATTTACGCAATATCAATTATGAATAGTTCCAATGATTTATCATGCGCAAAATATGCCGAGGTCGTACGGCCCGATCCAACATAATATTTAAATTGTGCATGCCGAGGGTCAAACGACACGAACCATAGATGCATCTATCTGCTACCGAGGCGTTCGGCCCGCTCCATAAATAGAAAATACCTCAAAGAAACACAAATTTTCAATAACAGTCAAGTGTCTCATTTACAACTTCAAGTATGTGAAATTTAACCTTTTACAATTCTTTTATAAACTTTCAATAAACATTGTAGGTATAGCATGATACGGGTTCTAGACTACCGGACAATAGCATAATTAGTAGCTACGTACGGACTCTCGTCACCTCGTACATACGTAGCACCCACAAATAGGTACACATATTTATTTAATTCACCAATGGGGTTAATTCCCTCTTATAAGGTTAGAAAAGAGACTTACCTAGTCTCAAAGCCTGCTTTCGGGTCCAAGGTTGTGCTCAAACCCCCAAATTTGGTGCCAAACGGCTCGAAACTAAACAAATATGATATAAAGTAATCAATACATACTCAAAAGTTCATATTCTAACTATCAAGTGATTTCCCAAGCCTATTTGAAGAATCTCTAACGAGCCCGGATTCCAGAAATTTTTGAAGAAAGTTATTACCCATAACCCCATGAAGTCAAATATATAATTTTCACTAAATTCCATAACCAATTTCGAGGTTAAATCATTTTTATCAAAAACCTAGGTTTTCACCTAAACCCGTAATTTTCACTAATTTACATGTTATAATCTACCCTTAAACTATGTTGTCCCCTCCGAAGATCCCCAAAGGAGAAAGAGCGTCACCCTCTCGGTCTCTACTGGGTGCCATCTCTTATCCTGGCCGGTGGAGCTTGCTAACTATCTGAAGCCTTTGGCTTAAGAAAAAGATAGAGAGAAGATGCAACCTCTCTCGGGAGAGTTTTTGTTGAACAATGCCATGCACAACGCAACAACGGTATATTCTTTGTTTCCTCCGTTATTTCTTCTATCTCTGACATAGTAGGATTTTGAATTCGCATTTTCATTTTGCAGGCCAACTTTCTTGCTTCCGAGGGCCTCCAAAGGCTGATTCGTGACAAGGAGGAACTTACCTCCGAGCGGGATCAACTTTTGGTCAAGCAAAATCAAACTGTTGCTCGCCTACTGGAAGCACGAGCTATTGAGGCTGTTGTGTTGGAGGCTCGGTTGCAGCAAATCGAGCAAGAAGTAGTGACCCTTAGAAAAGAGGTCGCCCCGTTGAGGGCTCAATTTGAAGAATCTAGGGCCAAATGGGTTGAAGTCCATAATGTTGTTCTTGCTGCATCCGATCACGAGGCTGCCTCCGCTGAAAGATTAAATAATTTGGAGGTGGCCTCAAACTCCAAGGTTGAAGAAGTTACTGGTACCGAGGCGAAGTATGCCCAATTTGAGGAGAAGTATAAGAAGACCAGTGAGCACAATAGAATTTTTAGCTCTATTATCCATGACCTTGATTTTAGCCTCCGGATTGTTAGATCTGCGTGGAATAACCTTTTCGCTGAGGTTGATCGACTTAAAGAGGAACTTCAGCGCTGAGCGACTTCCCTCGTTGTTGAAAAAACATATGCTATGTACAGCATGAGGAGCAATACCTTGGAAGAGGCCAAAGCGGGTGTCATTGATTTTGATGCCAAAATCGCTAAGGCTCGTGAGCTAGAGTTAACTGCAAAAAGGGGTCTTCTGGCCCGACCTTGTCACGACCCAAATCTACCATGTCGTGATGGCGCCTAACGTGGAACTAGGCAAACCGACTCTTTTATCGAAACAACCCGATATTTCAAAATAAAGATTTCTTCAAGCTATTTAACTAATAAAACTTCATAAGATAAATCTAAATAACATAGTGCGGAAAGAAAAGCCCGATATCGGGGTGTCACTAGTCATGAGCATCTACAAAAAAAAAATGTCCGAAAATGCTAAGAGTAATACAGTCTAGAAACCAACTAATAATATCTAAAGGAAGATAGGAGGGAGAAGAGCAAGGCTGCGATTGCCATGCAGCTACTTTGCCAACTCCAACAAATCCGCGATGGATAGCAACCCCTGGATCTGCACACAAGGTGCAGGGAGTAATGTGAGTACGCCAACTCATTAAGTAATAAAAGTAAATAAAGACTGAGCAATAGGAAACACATAAAGTCCACATCATGAAATCTCAGTAAGGACAACATGCTTTCAAATCAGTATATGAGTCAAATCATCTCGTTTAAAAAAAATCCAGTTTTTGGTAAAAATCCTTTGAAGATATTTTTCAATAGTTTCAAGAGGGGCTCCAGGCAAAAAGAGAGTAAAAGTAATGAAAAATATAAACAACCCCTCAGGAAAACATCGGTCGTAAACAGCCCCTCGGGCAACATGAAACATAAACAGCCCCTCGGGCGAACCTCACAGTCACTCGTATACAGCCCCTCGGGAATATCTCATATCACTCAATCAGGGTACCCGCGCTCACTGGGGGTGTGCAGACTCCGGAGGGACTCCTACAGCCCAAGCGCAATAACAAGCCACCTCGTGGCATAAATCAAACAGGCCCTCGGCCTCTCATAATCATAAATCAGTAACAACATGCTGCGGCGCGTAGCCCGACCCCATAATATCCTCACAAAAATAGGCCATCGGCCTCACTCAGTCATAAATCTCTCAAGCCACTTGGGCTATCAGTAAAAAAAACAAGGTGCTCAGCCCAAAATATCATTTTATGCATCAAAACGGAGTAATAAAGATTGAGTTATGAAATCAGTAAACATAGCATGACTGAGTATAGATCTTAAATCAAAACAGTGGGATGATAATAAGAAAAGGCCCCTAAAGGGTCCAAACAGCTTTGGCACAAGGCCCAAATATGGCATTCAACCCAATTTATAGTAGTTCTTTCTAAAACACAAAAGAATCATATAGTTTTCAGTCAAATATGCAACTTTATAGTTGCTACGGGACGGACCAAGTCACAATCCCCAACGGTGCACGCCCGCACACTCGTCACCTAGCATGTGCGTCACCTCAAAGAAATAAAACGATGCGAAATCCGGGTTTTCGTACCCTCAGGACTAGATTTACAATCATTACTTACCTCAAACCGGTCAAATCCCTACTCCGTGACGCCCTTGCCTCTGGAATCGGCCTCCAAACGTCCCGAATCTAACCAAAATCAATACAATGCAATCAATATAGGCCAAGTAACCAATTCCATACAAAAAGCTAACAATTTAGATCAAAATTCCGAAATTCACCCAAACCCGGCCCCCGGGCCCATGTTTCGAAATCAGACAGAAATCACAAAACTAGAAACCCCTTTCACTCACGAGTCTCTCCATACCAAATTCATCAAAATCAGACAACAAATGGTCCCTCAAATCCCCAAATCAAACTCTCCAATTTCCAAGCCCTAACCCCTCAATTCCATCCCTAATTTCTACTAATTACATGCTTAAACACCTGAGAATTACCATAATCACGAGTATTGAACTCAAGTAACTTACCTGAATGTAAACCCCCTTGATTCCCTCTTCAAAACCCTCCAAAAAGCTCCAAGTCCGAACAAGAATGGTGGAAAATAACTCAAATTTCGCGAAGGGTTCAATTTATACCTTCTGCCCAGGCATTTATGCACCTCCGACCCTTTCCCCGCATCTGCGGGTCCGCTTCTGCGGTCCAAACAACCGCATCTGCAATTTCCACTTAAAGTTCCAAAACCACATCTGCGCCCCAGGTACCGCACCTGCGGCCCCGCAGATGCGTCAAACTCATTGCATCTGCGACTCTTCTCTTAGCCCTCCATTTTCGCATCTGCAATTCTCTACCGCATCTGCGACTTCGCACCTGCGGTCCCCAATCCGTAGGTGCGGAAACATCAGAAGCAACAACTTCTGCTGCACAAATTCCATTTCCAATTCCTCCGTTAACCATTCGAATTTATCCCGAGGCCCTCGAGACCTCAACCAAAAATACCAACAAGTCATATATAACCATACAAACTTAGTCGAACCTTCGGAATACTCAAAACAACATCAAAACATCGAATTACCCTCGGATTCAAGCGTAAGAACTTCTAAACTTCCGAATTTCGCAAACGATGCCGAAACCTATCAAACCTTGTCCGAATGACCTGAAATTTTGCACACACGTCACAAATGACACTACGGGCCTACTCCAACTTTCGGAATTCCATTCTGACCCTGATCTCAAAATTTCCACTACCGACCGGAAATCGCCAAATTTCTAATTTCGCCAATTCAAGCCTAATTCTACCACGGACCTCCAAAACACATTCCGAACGCGCTCCCAAGTCCAAAATCACCTGACGGAGCTAACCGAACTATCAGAATCCCCATCCTAGACCGTTTACACATAAGTCAACATCTGGTTGACTTTTCCAACTTAAACTTCTAAATAGGAGACTAAGTGTCTCATTTCACACCAAAACTACTCCGGACCCGAACCAACCAATACGATACCATGAAATACAACTGAGGAACACATAAAGAAGCAGAAATGGGGTAAACGGGGCTACAATTCATGAAACGACCGGCCGGATCGTTACAGGCCTGATGCTACCGATTCTTCTGGTTCCGGTTCTGAGTTCTCGGGAACTGAAGAAGAACCGGAAGGTGATGATATTGAAGGCCAAGATATAGAATCGGCATCAGATCTACCCACTTCTCCTGGGGGCATAGATACTTCTCTTCCTCCGAGTTTCGGAGAAGCAGCAACTTAGTGTTTGTTTTCTTTTCTGCACTTTCGTGTTTTTGTACTTGTGCTGTTTAACACATTTATTGTGAATATAATCACTTTTTCCTTCTAATATCATGCAAGTTTTCCTTTCTGTGTACTTTTGTTTAAGTATTTGCGCAAGCTTGCTCTTTGCGTCTTTTTTCGCTTAAGTGTTTGCGCAAGTTTTACTGTTTGTGTATAGTTGTGCAAGGCTTCAGGTGTATTTACCCCCAAAAGCATTTGGATTTCGGGCATAATTCTTTCGAAATCATCCCTTTAACGTGATGGTTTTCATAAGAAAGGGCCCTCTTATATTCACGGTGCTCTTTAAGAGGACGTCTCCTGTTCATTGCGGCACTAGACTTTGAAGTACTTGTTTAACTTTCAAATGATAAAATCAATTCAGCATTCAGACAAGAAACAAGATAAAAATAAAAAGACTTTACTTTATTCCTTCCATTTTCAAAAGTACATAAGTATTCGTTGTGCTAAAAAGAAATTGCCATTTCTTGTGGCTAACTTGTATAACGTGTTTCTACCGGGTTGGCCCCGCAGTCCTCGGTCCCAATGATATAACTATGTTTTCGGTTTTCGTATTCCGATCGACGTGGCAGCCATTGTTGCCGTATCCTCATATCATTCCCCTCAATGTTCGAATGTGAAGAATGTGAATTTGAACACTGGATGTGTTTCTCCTTCGAGGATTCCACTAATGAATTGCTAGATAATTTTCAGTTCGATAGCAAACTTCACCTCCTATTAGGAATTTATGCTATCAAACCAAAGATTATCTAACAATTCCCCAATGGCTTGCATTTGTGAACGGTCGGGTAAGCTCTGTACGATAGCAAAATTTACTTTTGGTAGGAACTTTACTATCGAGCAAAAGACTAACTAACCGCCCTGTAGTGGTTCTTTGCTTGTGTGCCTTGTCATTCAAAGGTCTTATTGCTGCTGCTTAAGCTTCCTTCATAGTATGCCTTCTGTTGCTGCCTCGTTAAAAATCTTGCCATAAAACCCCAATTGGGACAAAAACTAGATGAAGGGAAAAAGAGTGCAGCACATACTTTCAGTACATGCGATGTTTATCAGCAATATTATCTCTTGAGGTGTGCCACGTTCCAGTTACTTTGCAACTTTTCTCCATCTTGATTTTCTAACTCGCATGATCCTTTCTCGGTGACAGCTGAAAACCGGTAGGGGCCTTCCCATATTGGACCTAGCTTCCCCGCATTGAGCTCCCGGGTATTCTGAGTTACTTTCCTTAAAACCAAGTCTCCCACTTTGAAATAACGGAGGTTGAGTCTTCGATTGTAATATCCTTTTATTCTCTGCTTTTGGGCTGCCATCCTTATATGCGCCAAGTCCCTGCATTCATCGAACAGCTCCAAATTGGCTAAAATTACTTCATTGTTTGCTTCTTCGTTTGCCTAGAAATATCTAAGGGTAGGCTCCCCTACTTCCACCGAGATCAGGGCTTCTGCTCCGTACATGAGAGAAAAAGAAGTCTCCTCCGTGCTTAATTTGGTCATTGTTTGGTACGCCCATAATACACCTGCCAGCCCTTCAGGCCATTTACCTTTAGCTGCTTCCAATCTCTTTTTGAGATTTTATATAATAACCTTGTTCGTTGATTCTGCTTAGCCGTTTGCGCTCAGATGATAGGGTGATGGTGTGATCCTCTTATTTCCAAGTTTTCAAGAAACTTTTTGACCTTTGAGCCTATAAATAGCGGCTCGTTATCGCATGCTATCTCGTTTGGTATCCCAAATATGCAAATTATATTCTCCCACAAGAGATCTACCACTTCACGTTCGGCGATCTTCTGATATGGACCTCCTTCAACCCATTTAGAAAAATAGTCAGTTAAAATAAAAAAAATCTTACCTTACCGAGGGCCGGTGGCAGCGGTCCGACGATATCCATCCCCACTTCATGATCGACCATAGTGACAAAAGTGAGTGCAATTGCTCTGCCGGTTGATGTACTAATGGTGCGTAGCGTTGACATTTATCACTTTTTTGAACACTAGCTTTAGGGTACGTGCGTTGCACGTGTATACTGCGTCAATTATGATAGTTAATATAGTATTATAAATATAAAAAAATTATTATATGAGATACAATTAATATTCTTTTTTAAATAATATTTTTGGTGTATGTTCCGTTATGTCTCTTTGACCGCTTTGCCATGAATAAATATTTATTGGGTGCCGCATTGAATTTAATTGGATGGTAATATTTGAATCCAACTAAATTTATTTCTAAAAAGAAATAAATGATAGGCATAAAAAAAATAAGATAGAAAATTAATGCTTATTATTATTATTATTATTTTATTATAAAAATTCAATAATTTTTAATTGATAAAGTTTTTTCTTAGAATTTTCGAAGGATAATGGAGGTTTAGCTTTGTTTAGATGGTAACATTAGTATTTTGATTTAATTAACGTATTACATGTCGGTTGAAGTCTAAANAGTAAATTGTATTTACTTTATGTCCGCTGTATTCCGGACGGATGTTGTATTTTATTTCCTTCTTAGTAAATGCTCATGCACTCGTGATACCGGGTTCTGGGATGGTTTGAAATCTTTTGTATTAATTGCTTATTATTTAATTTGAATTGAAGCATTTATCTTTTTATTTATGAAAAATTGAAGGAAAATCTTAGTTTTCAATATTGTTAAAAATGAGAACTTCATCAAGTAATTTGGTTGGCTTGCCTGACAGTAGTGTCCAACGCCATCGCGACCCTTAGTGGATTTTGGGTCGTGACATGATTGATTCCATATCTGGGTTGGAATCGAAGGGGAAATGGGTGACAACACTAGGGTTTCAGAGACAAAGAGAGGAGAAGGTTCGAGAGAGTATAGAGGCGGCTGGCTGACCAAAATGGTCTCTAGGGTTAAGGGTGGGGATATAAGGAGAAATGGGTGGAGTATTGATCACTTTTGATCAACGGTTGAGATTAGATCGGGTTTTAGACTAGGTTGGGAATTAAGGGTGGTTTGGATTGGGCTTAAAGATTGGGCCAAGTTTCTGGGTAAGTATTTAGGTAATTTTGCTATGGGGCTGGTCCGAAAATGGCTTAAAAATAGGCTATTAGTTAAACACCCAATTTTAATTAATAAATAATATTGGCAGAATAGTCTGGGAGACACTTGTACTTATTCCGGTTTGTCATCCCGGTCCCTACACTTCATAAAGTTTCATTCAGACACTTCAACTTAATCAAAACAAGACTGTTAAACCCTTCTGACCGTTGACCGAGCTTATGTGGCATTAATATGGCTGAAGTGGACAAAATGAGTGATTTACACGCACATTAGGTGCGTGAGCTGATGATTCTTTTTTATTAAAAAAATAAAAATTAATAAATAAATAAATAAAAATAGTAACATTATTTGTAGTTTTCCGTTTGTTCTTTTTCAATTTACTCTTTTTCTTGTTACTTAAATAATAAAATTTTGAAAAATTATTTTGTTATAATTTTATACAAAAAATAAAGACTCCTAAATCTAGAAAGAACTCTAAGTGGACGAAACTTTCCGTTCTCTTTTCTTTCTATACTATTTTTTATGCATATAATGAACAAATAAAAACATGTCATTTTGCGTTGTAACCAATCCTAAAAGTCAAACAATATGTCATGTTTTTGGTTTTGTAATTTGCCTTCTGTTTCTTTCGATTTGGAAACAAACAATAAAATATAAACTATTCTAGATCTACTCATAATAAAATAATTGTATCGATATCTTCCTTTATTTTTCTCGAAATTAATACTTTACAACTAAATATTTACAAAGATTAATATTATAAACCTAACAATTTGTCGGGAACGTCTATCATATTGTTGATTCTAACCCCTAATTTATACTATATTAAAATATTATCGGATATTTACTTCTAACAAAGTTCTTTTTGTTTAATTTACTTAGACTTTGTTGGGGTTTTTATGTATTTAATTAATATATTAAATATTTAAAAGAGGGTGAATGGAAAATGGAGGGAAATAAAATTTTGAGTGAAATTTTAAGTTTCCCCCCTTGGCAAATGGACATTGTCCCATATTGGAAGAGGAAGAGGTTTTTTATGGGTATATAAGCAATTGCTCTTCTTCTAGCTCTTAAAGAGTTGAGAAGACAAGCCTCGCGCCGTCGTCGTCGCTCGCTCGCTCGGCTCGGCTTCGGCTTTATTCGTTAGTAGTAAAATATTAACAGAAATGTTATTAAATCCAATCCGTTTTTCTGTTTTGGTAACAGAAAAGTGACTACCCTCTTCAATTTTCCCTCTTTATTTTCCCTCTTTATTGTTGAGTAAATGGCCATTTATGTAATGGCATTTATGCTGTGGCCGTTTTGCATAAACAGCCATTCTGAAGAGTTGCACCTCTTCAGATTTCAGCCCAACTTTGGCTATAATTTATTTTAATAACAGAATATTAATATTAAATCCAATCCATTTTTCTGTTTTGGTAACAGAAAAGTAACTACCCTCTTCAATTTTTCCTCTTTATCTTCCCTCTTTATTGTTGAGTAAATGGCCATTTATGTAATGGCATTTATGTTGTGGCCGTTTTGCATAAACAACCATTCTGAAGAGTTGCACCTCTTCAGATTTCAGCCCAACTTTGGCTATAAATACAACACTATTCTGCTCAGAATTTCACTACGATTTTCTGAGTTTCTCCTCCTTCTTCTGCATACTTTTAGCATCAAACAAAACAACAGTAAGTGTGATTTGCTACCGAACTTTGTGTTCGCTGAAACACTGGTGTTTGCAGTACCACTACACCAGTGTGTAATTCGTTCTATCCTGGGAGGAAATAATCCATAACCTTGGGTACTAGGAGGGGATTAAATTCCTTAAGGAAACACTGTGAATTCAGTGGGCTCGAATTGATTTTCTGTCATTTCTGTTTATGTTCATTTCTGTTTATATTCATTTATATTTTCAGAATTATTTTACAAATACAGTATACTAACAGACTTTTGATAATTTTTCTTTTGAATAAAATACAGATTATTAGATAATAGTTTGATTTCCATATCTATTTAAATATTACCTCTCTAGTATTGATGACGTGAAAAGTCTATCCCCTGTTCTTATGTTTATAATATTACCTTATAAGTAATATAGAAATACATACAAATATAAGTGGAAAGTTATTTCACAATATTTATGTCATATTATATTATGGAATGTCATTTGTTTTCAAAATTATTAAATTTATAAGAAGTGAAGAGACGTAACTCCGGTAACATTAGCAATAACATGTTAGAAAGTAATGTCTTCTATTACTTTGCCATTTTGGTAATGCATCGACCTAAAAGCAGGAATACTACACCAGAAAGGATCAATTAATCACCCGAACTACATACTCATTAGTCATTATCATAAAAATAACAATTTAGACCAAAAAAAAAAATTTGTAATTGCGATAAAAGTAACTGAAATCTCAGACACTGTAACAAAAAGCGCCTTGAAGCTTCCCGATCAAGAGTTTGATACTATATTGAAATTGTGGATTCAAGCTTCCTGATCAAGAGTTTGATATATACTCTATTAGAATTATGGATTCTTTGTAGTTTTGAGAAGCCAATGGGACAAACAAGGTAAAAGTATTCAAGAAACAAGTACTGATGCACAGTACATACCAAGACAATAAGAAAATTTCATGAAATGAGTACATACATAAAGCTCAAATTGTAGGAAAGTCAAAAGCTAAAGGAGAAATTCAATTTAAATCGAAAATCATACCTAATTAGAGGCTGGCAGCGATTGAGAACTGATTGCAATAGGTAGCTCTTAAAGAGGTTAATTATTCTAGTTTTCATCATGCTTTTATAGATGTCGTTTGCTAACCCTAATTTAAAGTAAGGAAAAATAATTTGTATTAGGAAAAATTAAGTCAATATATGGAAAGATTTAATAATAAAATTTTAGTTGTTTTTAAAGTCTTAATTTTGTTAAATTACTATTTTGTTCAATACAAATATAATTTCAAAGGGTAAAAAAGGTGAACGGCATTTCGCTAAAGATCTTTGTGCTTTTAATATAATATAAATAAGCTTTAGCGTCTTGTTCCATCTGGGGCCAATAGTATCCTGCCCTAATTAATTTTAATACTAAGAAATCTGCGCATGCGTGATTTCCGCAAATCCCTTCGTGGACTTCTCGTATAACATAATTAGCTTCGGAGGCTCCCAAACATCGGGCCAAAGCCTTGGAAAGATCTTCTGTACAAACCCCCCTTGAAGCTGTATCGAGCTGCTTTAGTGCGGAGCGCCCGAGATGCCTTAGGATCTTCGAGCAATTTCCCGTGATCTAGATAGTAGATAATCTCATTTCTCCAGTCCTAGACCAAATTATTCGTGTTTACCTCGTAATGGCTATATGCGTCCAGTACCGAGTGCATAAGCTGTACGACTGTACCAGAGTCCGATCCTTTCATTTTCGCAGACAAGCTAAGGTTAGCTAGTTCATCTTCTTCTACATTCTCTTCCTTCGGGATATGCATAATTGACCACTCGCGGAACCGAGCGAGCAGAGCCTGGACCTTCATTACGTATTGCTGCATGCATTCCTCGTTGGCTTCAAATACCTGATTTACCACCGGTTGGGAGTCGCATTTGATTTCTATGACCTCAGAGTCCAGTCCCTAGGCCAATTTCCTTGCAATCAAAGCTTCATACTCCGCTTCATTGTTAGTCAGAGGAACAATTCTTATGGCCTACCTTAGAATTCTCCCGAGGGCGTTGTTAACACTATGCCGAGCCCGGAACCTTTCACATTGGAAGTTTCGCCTGTGAACAAGGTCCAAACTCCTGATGTCGATGCTGATACCATTACTGCTTCTTTGGTAGCCAGAGGTAAAAGTCTCGGATTGAAATCGGCCACAAAGTCGGCCAAAACCTGTGAATTAATTGCATTCCTGGATTTAAATTCTATGTCAAATTCATTCCTTTTGATGACCTATTTGTCCAACCTACCTGAGCGTTCAGGCTTATGAAGAATATTCCGCACGGAAAAAGTGGTCACCACAGCTATCGGGTGACATTGGAAATAAGGCCTTAGCTTTCGAGCGGCGACTACGAGGGCTAAGGCCAATTTTCTGGATGTGGGTAGCGAGTTTCTGCTCCCGTAAAACTTTTACTTACATAATAAATAGGAGATTGCGTACTTTTGTCTTCGCGGACTAAAACGACACTTATCGTTACCTCCGAAACTACTAAGTACATCAGTAGTTGTTCGTCTTCCTCCGATTTTGACAGTAACTGAGAACTTGACAAAAAAAATTTCAGATCCTTCAAAGTCTACTGACATTTCGGTGTCCATTCAAAGTTGTTCTTCTTTTTGAGGAGTGTAAAGAAATGATGGCATTTTTCTGAAGACCGAAAATGAATCTACTCAAAGCGACCAGTCTCCCTGTTAGCCTTTGAATCTCTTTCACGCTTGACAACTGGTTCGGGATATCTTTGATGGCTTTAATTTTATCAGGGTTAACCTCGATCCCCCTTTGCGACACGAAGAAACCCAGGAACTTACCGGAGCTGAGCCCGAACGCACATTTCTTGGGGTTTGTTGTGTTTTCTTAAGATGTCAAAGGTCTCTTGCATGTGTTTCAGATGGTCACCTGCGTTCAAAGACTTAGCCAACTGATGTTCGGCCAAAAATGCATATATTTAACCATTATTACCTCACATTCTAGTACTTTTAATCGCCTTTTGAGTGTTAATTATATTACTTTATGTTTAATATTATATTTTAACTGTGTAGGAATAAAGCAGTATGAAGATGAAGAGTTTTGAAGCAAAATTAAATAAAATACGGAAGAAAAAGAAAGGAAAATAAAACAATGAAATAGCAAAGGACAAAGGGTGACACCCTTTTGGTATTTGCCCCCCTAGTGAAAGACAAAAGAAAAGGAACTAAACCAAGGAATTTGAAGTGAACGTGAAAATGTTACTGGTTTCAGCGCCAGGGCCAGCTCTAGGCGCTGCCCTGGACGCTGCATGTGCGGGTTTTCCTATTTTGTCCGGGACAATGTTATTGTGAGGCCCGTGAAAGATTTTTACTCTAAATTCGAGAGCTCGTAGTGCCATGTTAGGAATACATGTTGGAAATTTGTAAAATTCCTCGCCGCGGTTCGGACCCTTTGGACTGATCTATGCATCAAAAAGTCAAGAAATAATATTTTCCGGAAAAGTGCAATTTTACGGTCGAGAATGCGGTCGCATAACAGCTATGCGGACCGCATACACGTAGTAGAGTGAAACAGTGTGTTGGTCAATTTAAGGTCAACTATGCGGCCAAATATGCGATCACATAATTGATATGCGGGCCGCATAGTCATCGCATAATCCCCTTGAGATTTTGTAAAGGGCAGTTCTGCGGTGCATTATGCGACCGTAGAACGGGTATGCGGACCGCATTTCTGTCGCATACCCAGATAAGGTGTCCAGGTTTTGGGAACATTTTTACGGTCCATTATGCGGATCGCATATCAACTTTGCGATCACAAATGCGATCGCAGATCTGAGTCGGGCCCCTATTTCCTAATTTTTAAAACCCGACCCCATCTCATTAAAAACATCCCAATAGATCATTTTTTCTGTTACTTTCATGACATAGAGAGAGAGAGAGAGGGAGTCCTAGAGTGAGAGGGAGTGACCTTCATCAAGTCCTCTCTAAATCCTTGCCCCAAATCCTTGAAGATTATCGAGCAAATCAGCTAGGTTTTCATCCTAAGAGGTAAGAACTTGTGCCCTAATCTATAATTTCGAAATTTTATCTAAAAATGAGTAATCAAGGGTGACTTCATGGGTATGGGAATTAACTATCTTGCATGCATGAGTGTCAATGGGGTATGGGAAGATTGCGAGTTAAAAAGATGGTAATTGGGGGTAGAAAGTGATAAAAATCTCTCACAAAAGGATCCAAAAACTACAATGTACACCTAGTGTTTGACAATATGCTCAAATAAGCTAGAATCTTAGTCGTATCTCTAATTCTTGGCTAAATTAGTGGTTCTCATAAATTAGATCGAAGTTGCTAGGGAATTCTGGAATTTTTCGTAAGGAAATTAAGGGAGGCTCCATTAAGGTATGTATGGATAACCCCTTTCTTTTTATTGTTGAATTCTTAGTGTTCAAATGGTTGGCATGAGTTTCAAATTGGTCCTACTAGATTAATTGCATTGATGTGTTGGGTGACGGACTTTCGTCCCAAATTGTTCTATGTGTTTATTTTGAAATCTTGATAATTGAAGAGGTGATCATGTCCTTCAAGTGTTTGTTATTTTCTTACGTGTGTGCATGCCTTGTATGATAGCCCTTGTCAAATGGATGATAGAATTATATGAACGAATTAACAAAGGGAAGACTTGTGTTGTATTGATGTATCCAAGCGCCAATAAATAAATAAATGAAAAGAGGTGTTGTACCATGTGTTGGAAAAAGATGGAAGGAAATGGGAACTAAGGAGTAATTAAAAGAAGTTGTGTCCCAAGTGAGATGGCTTAGCCGATCGGGCCGAGATCGGATGCCATGCTGTACACATGATGGCATTTATATTGGATTCCAGAATATTATTGTGAATATGGATATGTCTCACTTGGGATGGCTTAGCCGGTCGGGCCGAGACCGGAATCCGTGTAAAAACCCCACGGTGGCATTATATTTTAAGATGTGGTATTTGCTACTAAAGAACATTAACCTAAAGGAACGGAAAGACTTAACCAGAATCATGTGAACCTTATTTGGTGCTCCTCCTTGTAATCCTGTGATGTGCTTGTTGATGATATAATTGTCTTCTATTTGCTCACGGTTCATCCTATTGAGAATTGTGTTTGCCTTATATACTAGTACTATTCGACAGTAGTAACGTCCCTTTTGCCGGGGGCGCTACATCTTTGAATGGATGTAGGTGGTTCCGTTGCTGATAGTGCCGATCGCAGATTGTGGTGCTCTCTTGTTCTCTTCACAGCTGTCTTGGTGAGCCCCCATTCCTCCCAGGGGTTTGTAGTTCTTCTTTTGTGTAAATTGTCACATTTTGAGGTATGGCCAGGGCCTTGTTGCCGGCATCATCATTTTGGTCTCCTGTATCCTTAGAGGCTCCGTAGATAGTTATATGGGTCATGTATGGGTGCCGGGGTGGTCATAGGAGCACGTTGTATTTTGAGACTTTTCGTTTCTAGATTGTCAACTGTATGTACTTTTGGGAACTTAACTATGGCATGTGGTATTTTAAGTAAGAATTTAACTAGCAATGCTTATGCGTTTATACAACAACTCTCCCTCACTTGTTTAACAATTGGTAATGCGTAAATTCTTTGGGTATAGGATGAGTCGGGAAGGAAAGGCTAGGTAGGCTTGCTCGACCGGGTTCCCTCGGGCGCGCACCGGTCGCGCTCCCCAAGGTTTGGGGCGTGACAGTTATTTCAGCCCTACACGGCTCCAACTCGTATAAAAGGGGTTCTAAACATAATTTGGAGGGGATCTAACATATTTTTGGGTGGAGAACACGCCACTTTGGAGGGGAGAACATAAACCACACTTGGAGGAGGCTTTCAACTAGTTTTTCTTCTCTTCTCTTCCTTTAATTTCATAGTTTATTAGTTCTAGAGTTGTGGGGTATTGCATGAACGTTGCAGTTTGAAGCTTGAATTGTTCTTATTATTTTATCATATTGGTTTATTTATTCAATCTTGCGCTTAATTATTCGATTTCTTGATCACCAATTGAATACTATCTACGAATCTAGGATTGAACTCAGGAGAGGGAATTCTAGATTGCATATAAGATTGAGTAGAGCAAGATCTTAACTCTGAGTTGGGGTCGGATTTGCGGTTAGGATAAGAATATACCTAATCGCCTTGCTTGGTTACATCTTGTTAATTCTAATTCCATAGGAATAGAGGCATTAGATTAGCTTGAATATGCAAGTAGTACTTCGGGAGAAGGCTACGAGCAATATTAAACATGTCAACCAATAAACCAGATAAATTAATTAGACGAGTGGAAAACTCAACGGGATTGTTAGCTAACCCATAGCTCTAGAATATTCACTCACATTGAATTCGTCTCTATAATTCGCCAACTTGTTTTCTTTAATCTCTTAATTCGTTACTCTAGATTAATTTTAGTTAAATATTCATACGTTAGGATTCACTTGAATAAATTAATTATTTGGTTTAATTTAGTTGATAGTTAATCACAAGTCCCTGTGGGTACGATATCTGAACTTACAATCCTATATTACTTATCGACCACGTATACTTGCATGTGCGTTTGGGAGAAACACCAGCATATCATCTATGCAAACTTCCATAGTTTTCCCTATTTGCTTCTCAAACATTTTGTTTACGAGCTATTGATAAGTGGTCCCGACGTTTTTTAGCCCGAAGGGCATCACATTTTAACAATATGTGCCGAAGTTTGTGATGAACAAAGCTTTTTCCTGATCCTCCAGATTAGGGGTGTACATTCGAATCGGTTTATCGATAAATCGAATCGATTATTTGTTATCGGTTTATCGATATCGGTTTTATCGATTTTGATTTCGGTTTCGAAATTTTCCTTATCGAGTTATCGATTTCGATTTTAATTTTGTCCGCTTCGGTTATCGGTTTATCGATAAACCGATAAGATATACTAAAAAGACAAATATACCCTTATTCTATAATACCCTTTCCTTTACCCTAAGTCCCTAGCCCTATTATTTCCTCTACCCATTCTTCAGCGCCGTTTTTACCTTCTCCCTCTCTCCCGCGAACTACAAACCCAGCAGAGAAAGTGAAGTCCGGCGAACTCCGGTGAACTCCGGCGAACTAGCCTAGTTGTACAGGTTGCAACACTCATAGTTATGAAAATCTTGATGCAAGAGGAAGGGGTGGACTATTGTTGTGCTTTTACTGAACGTTTTCTGGCAGTGGTACAAGCCTTGAGTCGACTAGTTGAAAAACTTTCTGTAAACCCTTGTTTACAGCTGCTAAAATATGTTGTTCAATGTTATCTAAGTCTTTCGCAAGTATCAAGGTTAGGCGAGTAAAACTTTTTGTCCCTGCTGATGGTTATTTCATCTCTAATTATCCATTGTATTTTATGTGAATTATTGTTTGATCTTCTTTGTAATACAGGGTATGTGATGTATTGAGATACAATTTTCCTCCGCAGCTAATTGACAACACTTTTCACATTCGTGTGAGTCCATCAGCTTTTTTCCTCCACTCACTTTTCTCTCTCCGTGCCTTTGTTACAATTTCAAGCATCAGCAGATTTCACCTCCGTATCCATTCCAAGAGACCTTCTCTCTCTGTCATTGACCTCTCTCCAGGTACCCTTTTTTCTTTGATGTAGAAATGGGTATTTTTCTTTATTTGCGTATTCTTCTGTAGCCATCATATATGCTTCTTCAACTCCATTTTGTCCATATTAGTTAGGCGTGTTTATAACGATATACTTTCCGTAGAATCCTCGCAAATTTTCTTATTGGTGTAATCGATAACCGAATCGATAAGCCCCAAAAACCGATAAATCGAAACCTTATTGAAACGATAACGATAAGCATATGTACAAATCGATAATCGATAAGTAATTGTCGATAAGGGTCAAAATCAAATTGATAAATCGAATGAACACCCCTACTCCGGATTCATGTTTATTTGGTTGGGATTAAGCATCGAGGAAACTTATTAACTCGTGCCCGGCCGTCACATCAATCATTTGTTCAATGTTTGGCAATGGGAATGAGTCTTTTGGGCATACCTTATTTAAGTCCTTATAGTCTACGCACATGCGAAATTTATTATTCTTCTTTGAAAATACTACTACATTAGCTAGCCAGTCAGGATACTTTACCTATCGGATTGAACCGATATCAAGCAAGCGAGTTACCACTTCCTTGACAAATTTATTCCTTATCTCAGCAATAGGACATTTTTTTTGTCTTTCTGGAGGGATGTTGGGCTTAGCTTGTGCACAGCCACTTCCGGTGGGATACCTGTCTTATTCGCATGCGACCATGAAAAACAATCGACATTAAATTTAAAAAATTCAATAAATCCATATATGAGCTCGGGGTGCAGTCCTGTCCCCAAGTGAAACTTCCTCTCCAAGAATTTTTCGAACAATGTGACATGTTCAAGTTCTTCCACCGTGGATTTTGTTGCGCCCGTTTCTTCTGGTACCTGAAAATATCTTGGTACCTGATAAGATTTCGACGACTCCTCCCCCTGGTTGACTTCACTCGCCTCGGGAGCAGGCACTAGTTCCTGTAATTTCTATGTCGCATGCTCATTCCCTTTGCTACTGGAGACTGAGATTGCATTCATCTCCCTTGCTGTCTGTTGGTCACCTCTTATTTGTTTAATTTCCTCGGGAATTGGGAATTTCAGCAACTGATGATATGTTGATGGCACAGCCTTCACCTCGTGCAACCATGGTCTCCCCATGATAATATTGTAACCCATATCAACATCCACTACCTCGAAATGGGTCGTCTTCATCACCCATTCGGCATTCGTGGGCAGTAGGATCTCTCATCGGGTTATCACACTTGCTAGGTTGAACCCGGCGAGGAGTTTTGTGGCCGGAATGATGCTTCCGGTAAGCTTGGCTTGCTCCACACCCTCTATTGTATGATGTTGGCCGAACTCTGGGTCCACCAGAACACGTTTAATTTTAAAATCTAAGACATTTAAAGAAATTACCAATGTATCATTGTACGGTAGCATCAATCCATTTGTGTCTTCCTCCGTGAAAGTAATGTCGTCTTCAGCGACTTTCTGAAGCTTCTTGTTGTGGGTCACTGACACCTTTATTTTTTTCCGCCGAGAATGTAACCCCGTCAATCTCGTTCCCCCCGAAAATCATGTTGATCGTCAAGCACGGGGGATCTTCTCCTGCCTTTGAAGGTTCTACATTATAACCATTGTGACCTAGTTGGTTTTAGCCCGATCACTCAAAAATTCTCTAAGATGGCCATTCTTCAACAATGTCGCCATCTCCTCGCTCAAATGCCGACATTCCCCCGTCCGGTGATCGTTTGTCCCATGATATTCGCACTATAAATTAGGATCCCTTTGACTGGGATCGAATCTCATTGGTTTCGGGAATCGTGCCTCTTTGATATTCCTCATAGTCGACACCAGCTCCACTACGCTGACGTTAAAGTTGCACTCGAAAAGCCTGGGATAGGAGGAGTCTTGAGAACCCGATGTCTCCTTGTCCTGCAATGACCTGTTGTTCCGGCTGCGATCAGATCTCCTATCGGTAGTGAATCTATCTGCCGATCAGAAACCTCTGCCGCGTCCTTCGGCCCGTTTATCGGGCAAAAACCGATCCCTTGAAGACCCTCGATCTGTGTCAAAATTATCTTTCAATTTCTTTTTATTCTTCTCTCGATCCCGAACCTTGACCGATGGTGGGAAACCGAGCTGATTATCCTCAATCCTTATCTTTGATTTGTACTGGTTATGAACATCTGCCCAAATTGTTGTCAGGAACTTGCGCAAATTTTCTTTCAACTTCCGGGAAGCGTCGGAACTTCTCAGATTCAGATCTTTGGTGAATGCTTCAACTTCCCATTAATCCGGTACGGTTGGTAGCAACATTCTTTCCTTCTGAAATCTGGTCACAAACTCCTGCAGCAGCTCGGATTCTCCTTGTGCAATCCTGAATATGTCGGCCTTTCAAGCATGTACCTTTCTGACCCCGACATAGGCCTTGATGAAGGAGTCCGGGAGCATCTCAAAGGAGTCTATGGAATTCTCGGGGCTCCTTTTGTAAGGGTCTCCCCGAATTTCTTTTATTGGACTGACTCAATCTCGTGCGGAGCCAAATCGTTTTCCTTCACCGCCGTTGCATAGGTGGTGATATGTTCCTGAGGATCTGAAGTCTCATCATATTTCGGGATGTCTAGACTTTTAAAGCGCTTCAGGATCAATTCTGGTGCCGCACTTGGTTTGAACGGCAATTGTGTGTACTTCTTTGACTCCGGACCTTTCAGCACTGGTGGTGCGCCAGAAATTTGATCCATTCGGCGTTTATCTCCCTCATGAACCTCATGAGTTTGGTTTTAAAAGGATCATTCTCGTTGTTGTTACCGAATCTGCCACCGTTCCCCCCGGTCCCATCGAGACCGACCTCGCCTCTCGGGGTGTTATTGTCGACCCTCTGCGTTATTTGATTTGTGGGAGCACCGGGAGGAGCTGGACCTCATCCATTTGCATTGTTGGAAGCACCCGACAACGCCTGGTTCAGCTCCGTCATGACTTGATCCTGCCGTATGAGATGTCATATAATGGCCTCTTGTTGCTCCTTCAAGATCCTTACCGTTTCGACGACATACTTATCTTCAGCATCATTAGGAGTTGCCCCTCGAACATGCCGCGAATATCGTTCACCGTGGCCTCATCCGCTTCGTTGCGGGTATCACTGACTAAATCCTCATGTTGAGACTGATTTCCTTGGGCCTCAATGTTGTGTGCGATGTTAACACCGTTATCAGCCACTTTGTATGATTTTTTTTTTTTGCTAAGAACAAATAATCAAACGAGTTAGTAATAGATGTAAGGATCACTCAATTACACAACTGTCTAAGCCCCACCGTGGGCGCCAAACTGTTTATCCGGTAAAACGGTATAGTTGAATTTATACGTGGTTTATGGACAAATGAATCGATTTGATCTAAAAATAATAGATGAATTAGACAAAAAATGTAAGACTTAGCCTTGAAATTGAAATAAAACGACAGATATCTTAGTCTGGGAGCAGAGCTTCCAGAGGCAGTAAGGACAATATAAATAAACAGGAAAGTAAAATATTATGGGCTTTTGATAGAATATAGCATATGCTTGTCAGAAAATTTGTTCCCTCTACAATGATGGTAGAACTCACTATTTATAGTTACACCTAGGGAACAAGGTCCTAGGATCAAGCCTCTCATAAATAACAATATAGCGTATGCTTTCTCATGCGATCATTAAATATGAACATACTTTATGTCATACACTAATACAACTTAATATAAAAACACATATATTATATTTGGACAAGCATTTAACTTGAAAAAAAACTTAAAAATTTTATGAGCGGAAAAAAAAATTTCACTTTGAAAAACTCGTCTTGAAAAGCTAACTAAAAGATCAGTCTAATCAATAACCAAACGTTGTTGTAGTCCGTTTGTCCACAGAATTTTTTTTTTTAATAAAATAAGTTTCAAAATGTTATTTGGTTATACATTAAAATAATTTGTTGAAGATGAGTTTGAAGTTTAAAAAAGTAATTTTTACCACATTTTATTTACTACTTTTTCAAGTAGATAATCTTTTTCTCCCACAAAAATTCAACATTTTTAAGTGAAATATAAATATATATATATAACTTAGTCGATTTTTTTTTTTCCAGTTTATTTTCAATTTGATTGAAATAAATTTGTAACAAAATAGTGCAGGTCACATGGAACGTGTAAGACATGCTGAATCTGTTGATACTAGTTTGCACTAATTAATAAGATTGTTTTTTTATTTTTTATACTCTAGTAAATATTGCACTCGATTTTCAACCCTTATTCAGATTTTCACGGCCTGTTCTTTATTGTCCCTACCAGTAAGTTAAGATCTAACTTAACACATTGTTCAGATTTATAAAACAAGGAAATATTTACAATTCCAAAACCAGAACACAGAGACATACAAAACTAATAGCAAAAGTAGAAAAATGATACTTAAAGCCATTTGTTTTCTAATCACCCTTGCCTCCTTTCCTTTAATTCTTGAATTGCATTGAACAACTTCCTTCGACTTCCAACCGCAGAAATTCCCATTTCTTTGAGATCATTAAATGTAAGCAATGGCAGAGTTTCATTATCCACTTCATGCTTTTCAAACAATAAACCATACTTCTTAAATCCAACCTCTTCAAGCCATTTCTTAACACTATTTACATTGCTATTATAGCCTTTTGTTTTATCAATGACCACTTCTTGTTTTGACCCTTTTCTTGGCTTCTTGCTTAAGGAACCAACTTTTGTACTCTTCTTTTGCCTTTTCATGACCCTAGACTTCTTACATTTGGTTCCAAGACATAATATTGCATTCTTAATATTGTCACAACTAGCCAAATCAGAAACTGATTTTGACATTTGTTGAGGCAGCGCTAGAACATGACTATTCTCTGAATCTTTACATTGTTGGAATTGAGTTTTCCATCTCTGATTACCAAAATTTCTCTTATTTATATTGGAAATGCCACATGCAGCAGGGATATCGCCAACTTCACCCAGTCTAACATTTCGTCTCCTATGCCTCTTACACTTCATGCTGAGTACAAGCAAATTCTAAAAAATTTAGTCAAAATTTTACCTTCCCAAAAATAGCAGAGGGACATTATATTTTTAAACTGGTTTTCATGCAAAGACTAACTTATCAAGTTATTCTTAGTAAAGTTTAAGCTGATGTATGAGAGTTACTGAGTAGATAAAACAAGTGGCATTGTGTTAGCACAGATTTTGGACATGTGGAAAGGTGAAAACCCTAGATAAAGAATTGCATGAATACTTTACAAGGTGATAAACAGACAAGTGGATTCTTTAAGCTGATATAATTTATGTAAGTGATTAAACCAGAGATATTGCTTTGAAAGATTTCAGACATGTGGCAAGGTTTAAAATCTTAGTTTTAGCATTACATGCGGTACTTTCAAGGTGGGTGTTGCCTAGGTGGAGGACATATTGCGGAAATCGAGCTGAGATGGTTCGGGCATGTGCAGGGAAGAAAGACATAAATGTTTTGGTCAGGAGGTGTGAGAGGTTGATCATGGCAGATCTAAGGAAAGGTAGTGATAGGCCAAAGAAGTATTGGGGGTGAGGTGATTAGGCAGGACATATTATTGTTCCAACTTACCGAGGACATGAACCTCGATAGGAAAGGGTGGAGATCGAGAATTAGAGTGGAAAGTTGACAGGTAATCGTTAGTGTCCCTTCATCTTACCCGTAGTATTAGTACTATTTGTGTATTTTTCTTATTTTTGGTGTAACGATCCGACCGGTCGTTTCGAGAATTATAGCCCCGTTCCCCTGTTTATTACTTGTACTTTATAGCTGTTATGTGACTTGCTTCGCCCCTGCTACAAGGAATACATAATACGTCTCAAAAGTACATAAAGAAGTAGAATGGTGATTTCGAGGTCTGCGAAAGAAACAACATGTATATCTTGAAGTCTCCAACAGCTCGACACCACTCTAATAACCAACACGAACGAGGATTACCCAACTGGTTGATCAATTATCTATAGTGATTAACCATATTAGCACGATGCAAATTAGAACAATTTAGGTAGTTGCTCAATCGAGAGTCTAGACGTCATTATATGCGTAGTTTTGACATTTCTTGTTTTATAAGAGAAAGTTCAGGTAGATGCTTCCTCTTGGGGTTATTAACTTTTATGGTTCGGTGGGTGGTTTTTCCTAAAAAGAAATTAAATTAAATAAGTAAATTTTTAAATATTAGAACCAAACTAAATTAATTAAGTTTATATTTTTAAAATATAAGACATACACTACTAAATACATATTCTGACGACTATATTTTAGTATAACACTATCAAATCAATTACTCCTTCAAAAACCTATTATTTACCAAGATTTCTATCCAGAGTATATTTTCAAAGAATAGAAAATAACAAACATGATCCCTTATGTTTGAGGGTAGTTTCTAAATTATCCCCTAAATATACCCTTGGATAGTTTTGATCCTTTAAATTTGTTGAAATTGAGCATTTTGGTCCCCTCAAATATTTAACATACTTTGACGGTTAGATTTAGCGAAAAATTGTAAGAAAAAGAATTTGACCAAAAAAAGCTAGAAAAATCTTGTCAAATCACAAGCAATACTAAAAATAACATCATATATTAGACCTAAACTAAAAATAATATAGAAACTTACAACTCAAATAGCTGAGTCAAACATTAGATATAGACCAAAATAGTAAAAACTGCAAAAATTTGACATCTCCAAATGTGAGTTACCAATAGACCTTTTTTTTTTTTTGCGGTTCTCGTTAAATGCGACAATCAGAGTTTGATCAATATTTTACAAAGATCAAAAGTGCTCATTTTTAGCAAATTTAAAGGATTAAAACTGCTCGAGAGTATAGTTAAGGACTATTTTAAATGTACCGGTATGTTTGAGGGATCAATTTTATCATTTTCTCGGTATAAGGCGCTTCCTTCTTCGTAACTCTTTATTAATAATAGAAAAGTCCTAATTTGTTTCTTCCTCTTCTTTGTCGTCTTTAAAACTCAGTACTCCCCTATTCCGAATCCCGAAAATCATTTGCAGCATCTCCAAACTCCACTACACTTCTCCAATCCGTTACTTTGATTAGCTTCTGTTCTCTTGCAAATCCAAAAACGATCATGGATTTCTGGCAAAAGGCTCGAAGTTTCGCTGAAGAAGCAGCAAAGCGAACCACAGAATTCACAAAAGAAGCCGCTAATCGTTCTCAGGAGCTTACCATTGGTTCCTCCAAGCTCTCCGACGTCGTCCTAGAAGCTTCCAAACGATCTAAGGAATTTGCTGTCGAGGCATCCAAGCGATCCAAAGAAATCGCCGTCGAGGCTTCCAAACGATCCAAGGAAATAGCCGTCGAAGCTACCAAACGCGCCGATGTTATCGTTTCCGAAGCTTCTAAACGCGCCGATCAGATCAAAGTTGACGCTCTCAAACGCGCTGAACAGATCAAGTTTCAAATTCCTTCCGCTGCGCTTTCTCACATTGTTGACTCGTCGTCGGCTGCTCCTCAAACGGCGTCGTCTGCCCCTACGCTTGCCGATCTCGAGCAATTTGGAGTTACTGATGATTTGAGAGAGTTCGTTAAGGGGATTACCATTAATACCTTTCAGGATTTCCCACTTGAAGGTAATTTGTTGTACATTTCTGAATAAGAGGTGAAAATGTTGTACTTCTTGAACTGGAAAAAGTATATTATTTCAATTTCGGAGTTCACTTAGATTGCTGAATGAAGGAAAACTAACAGAAAATCGGATCGCTGAGTTCTCTATGCTAAATGTACAAGAGAAATTCGCAGTATTGAAGATATTACTTTAGCTATGTCACAATTTTAATTTAATAATTCTGACAGGAGGAAAATGCGAAGAAGTATCCCTATTAGTGGAACTATAACTCTGGATATATAAAAAAAATTATGGCAGAAGAAGTAAATAGAAGGAACTACTAGAAGCTTTAGAGATAGACTTCTAGAGAAACTAGGTGCTGTTTAGTTATGCAGGGTTTTAGAGTGACGAGAACATGTTCAAATTGTTTTTGAACCTCTACGTTCATTGTCGTTAATCATCTCTTCATTTTATGTATTTGAGATTACTACATTTATTATTCTTCACATGCAACAATGACAGGGTGTATAGAGCCAAACCAAGTATTTTTTGGGAACGATTTTATTAATATTTCCCTCCTAGCTTAAGGACAAACTTATAATCAGATCTTTGGGGTAACATTTGAAGAATGCTGAGAGTTACGGCAGATACTGTTTAAATTTTAGAAGTGGTAGTACGTTTTAGCATTAACCTTGAAATCCATTAGATTGGTTCATCTATAACCTAACCGCGCAAATTAGATCTACAATAGATGAACGACTGAGGTTCAGTTCAACAAATTGCATGCCATTCTTACATTTTCTTAACATTCAAATGGTTCAGTCAACCAATTACCAAAGCAATGCACTTAATCAAACTCATCTGTCTTGGTGATGAGATATATAAATGTCATTGTGTTTGTTTCTGGATAAAGCACCCTGCAAAAATTGCAAATGGAACATGTCAAGTCCACGGAGAAGTATTCCCTCCTTTATCTCTAGCCCAGAGTCTTGAAGAGGATAACTGTTGTCTCAGATGATGCGACATGATGATTTTTGTTCTGCGAGGGTCTAATTCTATTAGCAGTATGCATCAGGTTGGACCTTGCCCACCACCTTACAAGGATATATGCCTGAAAGTATAAACATTTCAAGGCATGGGCTATTGGACACTGTTGGTTGCACTTCTTATATGAGCTTCAAGATTAGAATGTTATAGGGAGGATTTAGATAAATCATGAAGTGTTAGTTAAAGAAAAAGTGTATTAGAAGCAACTATTTCCTAGTCTCATTTCTGGAATTCTAACAGCAAACACCTACATCTGTGCAAACAAACAAAAAAAAAAATTAAAAAAATCCATATCCTTTGGAGATCTCCATCTCTTGCAATAATTTCTGGAGCATGTCATTTTTAGTTTTTGGCAGCATACTTGTTAAAGATTGTGATTTCCCTCATTTATCATCCTCAATATCCATTTCACTCCATTTGTACCCGTTTAATTCCCATTCAGGAAGCTATCATGAGGATATTATCATAAATAGACTTGTTTTACGCAACCGTCAACCCACCCCAATCCTCCTCCTTTATCTAGGATTGGGATTGTCTATGTTAGCAAGCTTTCACATGCAGCGTTATTTCCATTATTTATCATAAAAATTGTGATTCCCTTTACATTTTATAATGATTTTTCTATGCTTAATCACATGTTCCTTGTTTATTTCTTTTGAGTCACCTATTCTCAAAAGAAACTAGCTTAACTGAAGTATGGCTTGGATGTGCAGATGATTCGGTGATCTCTGATATTCCTACAGTGTCAAATGTTCGGCAGGATCTTACAGAATTTCAAGAAAAACACGCAAAACTTGTTCTTCAATCTGTCAAGGTATGACATTTAAAAAAAAAAAAGAGCGCATGACTTCTGGGGTTATTCACCCTCTAAGGGTTGGCTGATCAATAGACTAAGTCTCAATTCCCAAACTAGCTTGGAGTCAGTGACATTAAAATGCCTCATTTCATAAAATACAGATCGGAGCATATTAGTGAATTTAATATAAAGATAATTACAGTAGTTTTAAGTTGGCCATCGACCTATTGTATCCCCTCTCATTTATTTGTACTTGATACTGATTTTTCTTTGCGGAACTCGCATAGAATTACCTGCTCAGATTCATTATTTAGAAAGAAAATCAGTCTTATGCTTAATTAAGCCTAAATCTCAAGGGTCTCAATATGTGTTGCTTTATTTTGTGTTTGAGTTTAGAAGGTCCACTGGCTGTCCTGGTTAGCTTCTCTTGTAAGTTCATGGTACATCACAATTTTTGTTGAGTTTTTGTCTTTCAGAAGATGTTTACACCGACATATTGAATAGTTTGTAATCTCCTATTCTACTTTTTGCTAATGCACCAAATCTTTTTGATTTGAGGTCTATGAAAAGGGAAAATGCTGTTCAGAATGGTGCAATTTTTGTCTGATAAAAGTGTGCCTTTTTTAAAAAATTGCCATTGTTAGTAAGAGCATTACATGTGGTGTTTTTGCAGGAAATCTCAAAGCTAAGGTATGAGTTATGCCCGCGCATAATGAGGGAGCGGAAGTTCTGGAGAATCTACTTTATTCTAGTTAACAGTCATGTGGCCCCGTAAGTACTTCACTAGAGATCTTTCGTTTTATTTTATATGGTGATCTCTTACGCAAACTGACCTAATTCTATCTGTACTTTTGGAGTACATCGTGATGTTATGCAGAAACATGCTGGCTTTATAATTGGGTAAAGGTTCAGTATAAAAGAGCTGAATTAATTTAGTCAGGATTAATTGGTGAATGTTTTGACAGTTTATTAAGAATGGAATGTAGCCTCTCTGAGGCTTCCGAAAGTGGGAAATGAACTGCTAAGTGATGATTACAGACTGCAGTACTGTCAATCTCATTTCTGATGCTGTGGAAGTGCATGTGCTGAGCTGAATTGTCTTTCTTTCTTCTTCTGCTTCTTCTTCTTCTTTTTTTTTTTTTGTTTTTTTTATAAGGCAAGTGAAATGTCATTAGAAAGGCATCAAGAAAGGTTAACCAACTAAAAAGGGGAAAGATTCACCCAACTAAAAAGGTTAACCAAACATTTAGCTTCCAGGTAGGTTCTAGAAGTTGAATTACCATCGAAACATCTGGGGGGTTTTCAATCCAGACACACCAAAAATACAGGCAGGCACCATTTGTCAGATGTGCTTGATGGCTTTTTGTCAACTCTCCTAGGACCCCGTGCTTCATAAACCCCTCTGACTGAATTAGGCATTCCAATTCAGTCTAAAAATGGTTAAGAACGTGTTCCAGGTGTCTGTTGCTACTGGGCAGTGAATGTAAGTGGGGGTAGACTCTGAACTTGTGTGCCACATATGGCATATATTGGCTAGTTGGAAACGAGCTGAGTTGTCTTTCTTAAACCCGTTTCTTCTCATTTTCCTTATTTCATTGATAAGAAGGAAATTTGCAAGAAAAAGAGAGTAGAATCATAGAGAGCGTGATTGTCTCAGTGATAATAAATAGTACTAAGGATGTGAGTGTGAAAATAAAGCTTCTTACAGTGGCGGATCCACATTGACAATGGTGGGTGCTTAAGCACCCATTATCTTTGACCATGTGTAGTAAATTTGCGTAGGCAATTATAAAAATATGTATATAAATAATGAGTGAGCACCCACAATTAAACTCATTTTTTCTCTTTGTTTTGGAATTTTTATCGATCGGCACCCATGACTTTAAAATCCTGAATTCCGCCACGGGCTTCTTAGTTCCTTGGTAAATCTGAAGGTGTATCTCATCAAAATATATTCACTGCTTTACACCACCAGAAGCCATAATATTATTACATCCCACGAATTCTATTGATTGTTCTGGACATGCAGGAATGTCTTCTTGAAAAATCATTTCCTTGAGCTTAAGCCACAAGTAAAGATTTGTTAAAGCCCAATCTAGCACATTTAACTGGTTTTCCTCTGATTAATTTCAATATCTAAAATGAGATAATCATTCAATGTTAATGAGAAGTAGATATCTCATAAGACAAGAGTTAAGACAACCTTGACCAAAAACCTTAAAGAATAGGCTACTGCAAGAGCAATTAAAACAGAATAACTAGTTTCTTTCTAAAAAATAATAAATGAATGTACTGGACTTTGATGCATGTGGTTGTTCTCACACGAGATAATCTTTCAGAATATGAGGATGGTATTATGCAATAGATGCCATTTATGTGAGGCTGATACAATTTGTGAACCAGCTATTCATTCACTGCGACATGGCCTCACAACTGTCTCAGTTCTTTGTCAGTACATTTTAGTGTGTATTATATGCCCATAACAGTAAAGAATTGAATGCTGTGCTGGAACAACAAAGAATCTGGTAAGGAGTGAAGCAAGATGTGGGACATTTGTTGTCGAAAGAGAGGGTCAGAGGGTTTCTGAAAGCAAAGCTGAGAATATTCTCAGATTAAAGTACATATTATTTACCTTTTGGCTTTTTGTGTAAATGAATAAAGTCAATGATGTAAAAAGGATAACGAACTTTCTTAGTCTCCTATCATGAAAGCAACTGAGTTTTAGTGATCAGATGTATACACTACACACTATTTTACGTGCCTTTTCACTCAATATATATTAGCACTTTCTAATAGATAATAATACTAATTCATGAGTATAGGGTTAATTCCTTTATGTGGTAACAAATTGGTGGTGCCCCTTCGCATCAATGAAGACCGTGTAGAGGCTTTAAACTAACAGGGAGATTTGCCTCCTAAATAAAAAGGCCACAAAGTAAGGCATTTTTATTACAGCTAATAGAGGCATATAGCTGCTTTCCTGGGGAAGGTTTGGTTTAGGGTACATGGTAAAATAAGCAGAGTGTTTGTTCACTATGCCGAAATATGATTAACCTTCATTTTCTTCTCCGTTCAAGTATGCATTTCTTGGATTTGGCCCATAGATAGTAGTTAGAGCTTTACTAATTTAGGCTACATCTGAATTAGGTATGAAAAGAAATACATGGAAGAGGCCGAAATAAAATCTGTTGAAAAGGCACAAGTGGAGAGTGAAAAGCAGGTTTCATCAGCTGGAACAACTTCTAAACCAGTGGTTGAGGCAACACCCCAGACAAATAAAAAGGCAGCCTCATCAACGTCAGACCAGGATTTGGATATTTTTCTCCTTGGAGAAGACAGCGATGATGGGCCAGGTACTCTATTTACACTTCAACATATTCTCCAACTGGTTGAACAACAGATTGCTCTTTGCTTATAGTTCTGTAGTCAATCTTTCTATCTTTGCTCTTTGCATGTCCCTCTCTTGTAACAACAAGGAAAGCAAAAGTAAACGAATAAGAAGCAAGATTAGTCTGAACATACCAGCTTCAATCCTTTGTAGTATATTGGCTAGGTGTCGTTTTCCTTTTTTCTACATATCGTTATTGGATTGATAAAAACTGTTATCACAATTTGATTCCATAATAACAGTGGTAATTGTATATCCTACCTTTATAATAATAATGATAGAATAAACAAAAAAAGTAAGAACTGTTATAAATGTTCTCTGTCTTTCATTAAATTTTGGTTTGCACACAGTTAGTGTGTCCACTCCACTCAAAATTGTGGCCTTAATCTGTTGCCATCTAGAATAAATAAGATAATTCTAGAAGACAATAATTTTGATGCAGTTATCTATTGTTGTCTTAGATCTGCAATTACTATCTCTGCTTGAAATCTTTCACTTTTGGCCTTCAAATAGCATTTAGGATAAGTAGTACTTTATGCATACATGTATCACAAAGATCTGCAAGACAATTTCAGAAAACCTTATCAAAAGAATAAAACTTAAACATTTCCTTCTGTTCACAAATGTTAGTGTTCATCTTTCCTGTCAAGTATGGCTTTTTTTCATAAAATAATGTTGACCACTATAAATTATATCAAGCATCCACATAGCATTTGTAATGACATGGGGCATCTCCATTTTTATTAGTGGAGGCTTAAAATATCCACACTGATAACCACCAAAAACTTGTCTTAGTTTCAGTGTTGTAGAAGTAATAAGTTGCTTAACAAGCTGATAGGCTTTTCAAGCTTTATGAGTTCCATTATAACATTTTACATTTTATATTTCATGTCCATTCCTTTGTTTGTTTTCAAGATTGAAATATGTCGTTCCTTTTAGATTTTCTTGTTGCTGTTGAAGAATCTGACCTTTAAGCAAATGTATTACACATTCTGAATGATCAGGTTGCAGCACATTGACTATCTGTTTCATTTTTCAGATGATGGGGATGATGCCTTCGATGATGATTTTGACAAGATATAGATTGGTGAGCCTCGTTCTGTTTTAAAAAAAAAAACTTTGCCAGTGACTTATTTGCATCTCTCCTTCACTTAACTTAAGATAAGCATAAGTCACTAACTTTGACATGTTTGAATCAAACACAAGAAATTGCTGTGTGAACTATGTGATGCAAGTATTGCTGCACTTTCTAATGGGAGCTAACTTTCAGTATGTTAAACGTATATCATAAAGCGGACAATTTGTATAGTGGATAATCAATTTATGCGTGTTCGTATGTTAGTTGAGTAAAAGTTCGGGGGGGGGGGGGGTAAAAAATTCGGTACTTCCGTACTAGTGTATTGTCTGTCGCACTACGTCGTACTCGTACGACTAC
>NW_017671157.1:334255-345612 GCF_001879085.1 Nicotiana attenuata
GGGGGGGGGGGGGGGTTGACTTTCCCCTCTAATGGATTTATCTCTGCACAACTCGTATCTGACATCATTAGGAAGTATGAGTGTATATGATATGATCAAATTGCTACAAGTCACTCAAAATCATTCCCAAAATTTTAAGAATAACGTATACTCTTAATTAACATTCTCTGAAATATCCTTCAAAAAAAGAAAGATTTCTCCACATAATTCCGCAAGTCAAGGTTTTATGGTATCTAGAGTGGGGTTTAGGCACACTTGTGTATGTGGGAAGCTCTACTAACTTGGACAGGTCTGCAGGAAGCTCTCAACATTGGAAGGTAAGTAAGCGCATAGCACTGGCTGCCTGCTGCTCGGAAAGCTTCAGGATGAGGTCCTTCTCAATGAGGTATTCGTATGGGATAGAATGATAAAGCTAGCTACAGAAATTAGTCAATATATACTCACCATATTCCATTTCCCCTATCCTTCCACGGTAGACTTTTTGGGTCTTATTGTTCTTTACTTTGTGTTATATTCTTTGCTGGAGACAGAAGAAAAAGGAGGTGGGAAATAGAGGTCAAATATATGATGGTGTTTTGAAGCTGTAAATTTGAATTCATTTTTATTTTCATCTGTACTGGCAGCTATTTATTCATTGGATATCAACTTCAATATAATGAACAACCGTAAATACGAGCTGCTATCTTTACTTTCGAATGGTGGCTATTTTCCTTATCTCAAGCACCCGGTCTGTATTTGCTCTGTCATTGTTATTTCTCCAGATTAAGAACTACAGCTCAACCTATGATACTGTTGCTGTCAAAAGGGGAGCTAACTGGAATAGTGCTGGATCTCGAATGTTAACATGGCTCAAGGATAATACATTTTGCATATTAACTAGTTTCCTAGAGAGTAGTTCCTTCAAATGGAGTGATGAGGCTAAGAGATCCTTGTGTGCTCTTATGAGAGCCATGACACAAGCTCATGGATTGGATTTCTTCTAGGCAGATTTCATCAGAACATTTATTATAGAAACCAATGCTAGTATAAGTGAGATGGAGTTATTCTACCGAAAGAGGTTAGACCATAGTTTTCCTAAGCAAGGCCTTGGAACCAAGCCAAAGGTGGATCCAGAATTTTAAGTTTATGAGTTCGTAAAACGATCTAAAACTATCTAATATATAATGATAATTAAACCAATGAATTGTGTTCCTAGATATATATTCTTATACATTTAATGAATTTTTCTAGTATAATGTTTAGGCAAAAGTTACTGAGTTCACGTGAACCAATAACCTTTGGGCTTATCCATCTTTCGTAGTAGTCTCACGTGCCGTAGGAAAATAGAGACATTACTTGCAACGTGGACAGCTTATAATCGAGACTGACCATCACAATTTGAAGTTTTTGCTGAAGCATAGAGGCACAACTCCCAGTTTGAAGTTTTTGCAGCTATATTTCTCCGATTTTTTCAAATAATATGTAAACGAGTTCCATTAATTGCACGCATTCAAACATTAAAATAAGAAGAGGGATTGTGGGGTCAATATTAATAGCTCTAAAGTGGAAGTATAGGACTAGATACGCTCACTTCTCAAGAAACCTTTATTTTACCTTATTATTATTATTATTATTATTATTATTATTATTATTTGTTTTCCCAAAATCACTTTAAATAATTTATCTAAAATTAGCTCTCATCAGCCACGCCAACCCTGCCTCATGAGGTAGGGGACTGACTAGACCTGAGCTTAATGGCCTCAGGTTTAAATTGGGGTGAACAATTTTAACCGAACAGGTTGGTTCAGGGTCAATCTCATAGGCCAAGTTCATTTTAACGGCTGTACTAGTGCATTTACTTCCGAACTACTTATTATGTAGGCATTTCTCAAGAACCACATAAGTATATGTTTGACAAGTACACTCTTATCACAAAAGTTATAGTGGGTGCACTCGCAAAGGTGCACTCATAAAGCTTTCTACCTTTTTAAAAATGTTTTCTGTTAAGAATATCACCATAAAAAGAAAGTAATATTTTCAATTGTATTATCTTTGAGTAGATGATTCTTTTCTCTTTCAGTCTTTTGTGGTTGAAGCTGTAGATTGGCCATAGAAGAAGTATACTGCTTTCAAGTTCAAAGTTGCCTTCGTAGGAACGGACAGCAAACCTCAACTCATTTAGGATTTTTTCCAACCTTTTCTCTGTTTTTGATAGGATGTACTTAAAACATATTTGATCCTGACGAAAAAATAGAAATCTAACCGATCGATTTATCCTATGAACTGAAAATCTTATAAATTAAATCTAATTTATTCAAAACCAACCAAAAGAATACCATATTCACATATTTTGTCCAGTTTGTATATATTAAAGGTAGTAGTACTACAACAACAACTGTAATTATCATTAATGATCTAAAATATTTAATTATGAACAAGCAAGAGCTATGGTAGTTGATGAAGCAGTGGCGGAGGCAAGATTTTTGCTAAGGGGATTCAGAAAAAGAAAAAGTTAAAAAATTAGAAGAGATTATAGCCAAATGGGAATTAAACCAGTGACCTTACAAAAATTTTGAACCCATTGACCATTGAACTATATTTTTGGATTGTATCAAAAGAATTCAATATATAACTTACAAATCAAATTTTGCCTTATATGAATCCCTTGACCGCCCCTGCGATGAAGTTTTACTCTTTTTGCTTTCTTTATTAAAGACAGATTTAATACTTGAGTAATTTGTTGAAGTTGAAAAGCATGATGTGTCATTTGTTGATCACCAATTATTAGCACAATAATGGGTAACATAAATACATTGTCCCCCCAAATTAGGATTAAAAAACAAATATGATAGGACCTAGACATCAGGATATGTACAGTGTTTCTGACAGCATCTTTTACCAAGCCAATCATGCATATAGATTTGAGAGGTATTATACGATTAAGTGAGTTATCCCGATATAAAATTTGAAATTAAATTTATCTTTATTTGACTATGGGTAGCTAAAATGAAGATAACTTTAATATTATAATCATGGGATTATCTATATCATATTGAAGGTGGAATAAATATTTTAATTATAATTTCAGAATTATAATCTTAAATATAATCTCAGAATAATCTGATTTTGAACCAAAGGACCTGATAGATATAATTCATTCAAACATCATGTTTGGGGAGTGGGGGTGTTGGGGTCTACTTCACTCCAAATCTTTTTTGACCTATACATGTCCTACAGCTATAAACTTTAGTAAATTTACTTGGGTATTTTGGAGCAATTATAAAAAAAATAAAAATAAATAAATAAATAAATAAAAGAGGCAAAGACATTTTTCACAGTATAGGACAGTGTACATTAATATAGTGGTCATAGTAGAGATTTACAATTTAGATGTTGCGGTTTCTAAAATAGATATCTAACTTTAGGAAAATTTATTTTATATATATATATACATACTATAGGACAATGTACATTAATATCGTGCTCATAGTAGATATTTACAATTTAGATGTTGTGGGTTCTAAAATATATATCTAACTTATGAAATATATATGATTTAATCATTTATTAGGCTATACACGGTATATATTCCCTGGAAAATCTATGAGATAACAGATGTACACAAATGAAGATTCAATGATTAAATAAATTAGGCAATGATTTTAGGCTCCTATATATTGATTGCTATACATGTTTGGTGATCTGTACATTCTTCCATTACGTACGCACTTCCTTCTATTTGTTATATGGAGTATTCATTTTCTTAATTAATTCATAAAAATATTCTTGCATTATGTTTGGGCGCACTATATATATACCCAAGGCAAGTACAATAATATGTGAACAAATAGCATTTTAGGTTTTGGTTTGAAAATGTTAAAAACTATTGTTTTTTTTTTACTTCAACGAAGATATATATTTGGTATTCGAAATTTACTGATTCAACTAATATATTAAATAAACTATACCCATCTCTCTGCACCTATCGGTGGTGTCATAAGCATGGGCATATGTACCTTATATCATGCGATGTCACGGGATACCGCTTGATCGCAGGGCCGGCTCTAATGCACAAGCCACTAAGGCAAGTGCCTTAGGCCTCCAATTTTCGAGGGCCCCATATTTCAGTAATAGTTACGAATTGCGGGAATTTGAAGTATGGGGATTGTTACACAAATAATCAGTCAGATTCAGTATTTATCTTTTCTAGCTATTATACATTGACAATACATAATTATATATATATATATATATATATATATATATATATATATATATATATATATATATATATATATTATATATGAATCATATATATTATACATTCACCGGCTATTTTTAGTTTAAGAGATTAAGTGGGTGGCTATTTGAGTTAATTCTTCTTTATTTCTTTAAAAATATATTGAATTAAGATAGAAATTATAGAAAAAAGGCCTCATATTCATATTTGCCTTTAGGCCACAAAATATATCGAGCCGCCCCTGCTTGATTGAAATTTTTCATTAGATATTTATAAGAAAAATGTAAATATTGGATATACGTATAGGAAACGACACCAATTGTCATTATAGTGATTTATTCATTGTTCATTTCTTCAAATTATGACATCGCTTATGTAAAATTCTTCGTACGATACTGGTCATAAGCAACTGTTCAACCACTAATGCTATGTTAGGAATTGGCATACATTATTTTTACATTGAGAAAGGGTTTGTGTTCAGTGATCATAATAGTGTATAGGGTACTGACTCCTTATAACAGGAGCTTGCCTCTTCACTTATTGACATTTGAAAGGGAATGAATGTATGAACAATTCAAGAAAGTAGCTTCAATGTCAATCACTAAGAAGGAAGGCACTGAAACTCAATTTCTGTAGACTGTCTTTTCATTATTAATGAGCATATCCAGTGGTCATTAGCCAAGGGATTCGATTGACACTTCGTCGAAAAATTACATTACGTATAGTTTAAATTTTTAATTTTTATTTATATATATTATTGTTGACTCCCCTTGATTTCTTTGTATGCTTACTTATTTGTATTTTGACTTCCCTTAGCGACAATTCTGACTCCGCTACTACATATATCACCGACAAGTTTAAGCATGTCCAATTGCATGGCCTTGTTAAGTTTTTTTCTATCTTTTTCCTTCTAATAAGTAACTTGCTAGCTTTAACTTTTCTTGTTTTGGGGTAAACAGATAAGGTTGGCGAAAGAAGAGAATGAAGAAAAGGAGTGGTCGAGCAATTTTGGGCATGCATTTAAACTAGCCTTTGATAGATATTAGCCCCACTCTAACCCTTTACACCAATTTGGCATCTCATTATATTTGAGTAGGGGCGGCAAAAGGCAGGTCGGGTCAGATATGAATGGGTAAAAAACGGATAATGCTAAAAATAGATAAATTATTCAACCCAGCTCATATTTAATATAAATAAAAAATGGATTCTTCGGGAATAATCTAGATTATCCATGGCTTCTTGAAAAACTTGAGAGACCCTCAATTTGAGTCTTTGTAAATTGTAAATGTGAAAGTTAAAGAGAAACTTTCAGAAATCACTATGTTTTAGTGGTTATTAGCTAGTTGTAGCTACTATTTGCTATATTACTTCCTATAGCTATATTTTCAGGTTTTTAGAGTGTTTTCGATGTATTTAAGCTACTGTATTCATGAATACAGTAGCATTTCTAGGCGTGAAACAGGGGATTACAGCTAGACAGATTTTTGTATTCGACTGAATTCACGACGTGAAACAGGGGATTACAGCTAGACAGATATTGTATTCGACTGTATTCACGATATGTAATTGTGAATACAGTAACGTAAATAGCGCAAATCGTGGTCTATTCAGTTGATTTTAAACGGAAAGTGAATCAATTAACATAATAAACTCCTAATATAACTCAACTAACTCAATTATAAGTCTGAATACATAAAGCCATCTGAATACATAAATTATATTAATTAAAAAAAAATATGAATACATTCATGGAATATAGCGAGACAGTGAATACAATGAAATACATGGAATACAGCGAGATACATTGAAATACAATGAAAAAAAGACAGTGAATACAATGAAATACATGTAATACAGCGAGATACATTGAAATACAATAAAAAAAACGGTAACAGACTCTTCGAGTTGCTCAGCCGCAAAACTCCGAATACAGCGAGATACATTGAAATACAATGAAAAAAAAAGGTTACAGACTCTTCATGTTGCTCAGCACCGAAACTCCGTCGTCTTTGTTCAAGAATAACCCTAATGTCGTCTCGTCGATAGCAGATTTCGACGAATTTTCACTTTGTTTCCATCGATAACCGATGAAACGAAATTGCTTTGGTCGCCGGAGATTTTCAACGGAGGAATGGAATCAGTCGGCGTTTTCGGCATCATAAATTTCAAAACTTTGCAGTTCAAATCCATAGCAAAGAGATGAGATTTGAAACTGTACAAACAAAAATACCTTTGAGAAGCTCTTTAAAAGTAAGCACCACGCTGTCAAACGAACAAGAACTTCTGGTACTAAATTTCTTTGCCGCCTAACTTTCGCAAATTACTGTTATAGCAGCATTATAAGATTGAAACATATGCATTGATAAAAACAATAAAAGACGATGTGGGTGAGAGAGAATTTCAGTTGCAGAATCGTGTTTTCTAGGGAAGATAATGGCGTGTATCAAATTAGAGAGAGAGAACGTGGAGAGAGAAGTTTACATCAAATACAATAATTATGTGAAAGAAAAATCTGAAAAAGGAGAGAGAAAAACAATAATTAGCGTATATCGTGGCTTAAGGGTAGGAGTTAACCATAAATAGATATTTTTCTATAAACATTAAAAGGTAGCTATAGAATATAATTTTTTAAAATGATATTTATTTAAAATAAATAAGGTGTTAAGCTTTGCTATAGGAGGTAAAAATTCCAAAGTTAAGCCCACCCATTGGTTATCTATTTTTTAAGTGGAGACTCATTCTTACAAAATCCATTATATAGCCCATTATTTAATGAATAATATGGATAGATAAGTATTTTTTATTTTAAATTTATTTTGCCTAATATATATGGAGGGATCTCATGACGAATAATGCTTCAATGTCGGTGGGATCGAAAGGGTATCATTTCCTGTTTTTGCTTTTTCTAAATATTGCATGTCAACATCGTCTTGTTTTACTCCGTTATTGCAGGCATAGGGAAGATCAAATTAGACAAAAAATTACCTTGATAAAATTCAACTAGTTTTATAATGTTGGCATTCTAATTATGACATCTTAGGGGTCGTTTGGTTGGGAAACAAATTATTCCAGAATTAATTATTTTGGGACTGTTGTCACACACTCTCATAGGGATAAAAAAAATACTACAATCTCGGGATAACTAATATCCCGGATTAGTTATAACGTCATTTTATCCCAACCAAACGTGAAATAAACGCATCTCAAATTTAATCTCGGGACTAATTATCCTGTATCACTCGTACCAAACGAGCCTTTAAATAGCACACTATCTTAACAAGGTTGTCTAGGTGTGTGCATAATTTGGGCAAGGATACCCTGATGAGGTGTGTTGAGATGGTTGAGATACTAGGCATTCTTGGTTCAAACCCTAGAAATGAAAAGCTTTTAATCCTTGATGATTTATTTGGTGCAGATCTAAATTAATTGCGTAAAGGATTTCGCATAGTGAAAGATAAAAATTTACTCGTACTAGGTGTTTACACCAAGTAATTATAGCATGGCATGTATTTGCATATAAAATTGTATCACTTAATCATGGTTTCTTAATGGGTGTTTTTACATCACTAGGTCACTTAACCGGGGGGGGGGGGGGGGTAAAGCTATACTGTAAGGTTGGTCAATCGACCATCATTCATCGAAAAATTAAATTGCATATATAGGTAAAATATTAGATTTTGGAGGTATATAACATATATTGAACAACTTATGAGAATTTTCTTTTTTAGCTTGAATACTTTTGAAAAATTCCTATCTTCGTCACTACACTTAACCATGATAAGTTTAATTAATTTGGTATAAACACCGGGTGCATGTAAGTATTTACCAAAAAAATTGGGCTACGACTAGCTCATTTATGCGGACGAGACTCCTCTTCATTTTTCATTGTCTTCATTTTCCCGAATTCCTACTTAAATTGGAGATACATGTCATAGTTTAAATTAGTGCGTGAACATATTATGTAGAAAAAGAACTTTAATAACATCGTATTGAATTAGTCACACCTACCTTTTACGTAGAAATGGCATGGGGTAGCCACTATTTAAGGTGGTATTTATTTTTTATCCAGCAATTCTAATGTTGAGCAAAAATAGCCACTGCCCTATTAAAATTAATGTGAAAAGACAATTTTACCCTTTCTTCCCTTGCTTTTCTTCCCAAACCCTCGCTTCTCTCTCTGCGTGCCTTCTCCATAATCCAAAATGAATGTTTACGTTCTTATTTCACTTTGGTCGTAGCCACATAAGAAAGGAGACCACAAAAAGTCTTTTCTTCATCGTTGTACTACTATTTCTGCAGTGTGTCTGCAATTATTATTACTATTAGAATTATTAGTGTGAACAATAAATATTTCCAAGACTTGCGTCAGAATAATATCAAAACTCTATGACTTAGATCCATTATCTTTCCCATTTCACTTCTTGGGAATTGTTCTTATTATAGTACCAAGCCAACAATAAACCTCAAAAAAACAGTTTAGCCAAAAAAAAAAAAACTCACCTAACCTTTTATTTTACTGCTATTTTTGAGGTACTTCTCAATTCTTTGTTCTTTGCTTGTTCTTATTCATTTTCTATTTTTTCTAACTTACATAGGTCCTTAACTTTGATTTTCAAGTTCAAAAGTTAAGGACAGACAGTCCTTAACTTACAGTTACACGTTCAAAAGTTAAGGACAATAGGTCCTTAACTTACAGTTACAAGTTCAAAAGTTAAGGACAATAGGTCCTTAACTTTGATTTCCAAGTTCAAAAGTTAAGGACAGACAGTCCTTAACTTACAGTTACAAGTTCAAAAGTTAAGGACAATAAGCCCTTAACTTTGACTTACAAATTCAAAAGTTAAGGACAGACAGTCCTTAACTTACAGTTACACACTTACAGTTACACGTTCAAAAGTTAAGGACAAGCAAGTTCAAAAGTTAAGGACAATAGGTCCTTAACTTTGACTTACAAGTTCAAAAGTTAAGGACGCTTGGTCTTGAAGTTTGAGTTCCAAGTTCAAAAGTTAAGGACATGTAACCTTGAAGTCCTGAACTTAGAGTTCCAAGTTCAAAAGTTAAGGACTTGTAGTCCTGAAGTCCTGAACTTAGAGTTACAGGTTAAAAAGTTAAGGACATGTAGTCTTGAAGTCCTGAACTTAGAGTTTCAAGTTCAAAAGTTAAGGACATGTAGTCCTGAAGTTAAGGACATGAGCAAAAGGGTATTTTCGTTCGGGCAGTTAAAGTTTATTAAACTAGTGGCTAAAGGCTAAAGACATTTAAAACACTGGCTTTAAAATAAAGACATGAGCTGTTAGTGGCTATTTGTGCACATCGCCCACCTTTTACACTGTCAATTGGCCACTTATTGATGACCCGTGTTTGGTCCTTTTATGTTCACTGTTTGCGGTCCGTGCAATTTATGTAAAGTTGCTGACATGTGACCAGGAGGTCACGGGTTCAAGTCGTAGAAACGTTCTCTTGCAGAAATGCAGAGTATGGCTGCGTACTATAGATCTTTGTAGTCCGGCCCTTCCCCGGACCCCGCGCATAACGGGAGCTTAGTACACCGGGCTGCCCTTTTTTTTACTCTTTTATATTTTCCATGTTTCCTTTCTAGGAATTAAGAGATTTAATTCCGTATATTTATATCAATTATGGGGTAAAAAAAATACTATTTAGCATGATTATATAGATTGCTAGTAGTACCGGGTATTGATTTCATGGTTAATGTTTATAGGTTAGATATCTGGTTAATTTCTCTTCTATTAAATCGAGCAATTTACGAAACTACTTCAAAAATGTGACTACATTATTAGAGGCAAGGAAACTTAGCGATATGTATGACAGAAAGTATTAAAAATTGGAATTTTTACATTTCTATCCCACATAAGAAACTTTTTTACCCTACATGTTTAAGGTTTGAGTAAATTATATTTAGTATATCAAATTACCATTTCTGTACCATATCTAATTAAGGTTATAATTAATAAGATATTTTCTACTTCTTAATTAAAGCATTTCCGTTTTTTTCCAGTACTAATCCCTCACTTTCTCTCTCGGCAAGTCTAAGATCTATCGTCTCTTTGGCAGGGAAAGGTGGAAAACGTACATCTTTCAAATCTCCTTCTCTCTCTAAATCTCTATTTTTTTTCTTTTTTCAATATAGATTTGTGTATAAAGATATTTGTGATACAGTTTGTGCTTGATTCAGAATGCATTTTCATTATACTTTAAAATTAGTTTAAGATTTTCCGAGTTTGAATTACTTTAGATTTATTTGGCATTGGTGTTGAGATGCGCTTTAATTTTTTGTTTTTCCTTTTCAAAATTCTGAAATAGGAGATTTGTTGCAACAGTTGGAGCCGCATTTCATTCGTTTATATGTAGCTACATACATTTGGAACCTACTACTCACAGTTCATCTCCTAGACAAATCCGTGCCGAGATGAGAACAAAGCAAATGCACGATGTAGATGCTGGAGGAAGTGCTACACCAGGCGGCAAACAACTGTCTTAATTTTGTAGATTATTTTTAGTTGTGATTTTCTACAGTTTATAATTGTAGATAAATTATAAAAAAATTATAGATAAATTGTAGACTGTTTTTTGCAGAAGATTTTGTAGAAGTTTTAGTCGTTTTGGATTTGTGAAAACAGAAAACAATGCATCTACAATCAGAATACAAATAATCTACAATTTATCTACAAAATATCTACAAACTGGATACATTGAATTTTAATATCCCAATTCCCATTTCAATTGTAGCATAATTGACATTTTCGACATAATTGCGTTTTTTGCAGAAGATTTGTAGAAGTTTTAGTCGTTTTTGATTTGTGAAAACAGAAAACAAAGCACCTACAATTAGAATACACATAATCTACAATTTATCTATAACATATCTACAAACTGGGTACATTAAATTTTTATATCCCACTTCCCATCCAATTGTAGCATAATTGTGATTTTTGACATAATTGCGTTTTTTCAAAAGATTTGTAGAAGTTTTAGCCATTTTTTATTTGTGAAAACAGAAAATAAAGCATCTACAATTAGAATACAAATAATCTACAATTTATCTATAATTTATCTACAATTTCTGCAATATGTCTTCTTCTTCTTCTTCGAGTTTCAATCTGAAATTCAGTCAAACCAA
>NW_017671158.1:0-2549 GCF_001879085.1 Nicotiana attenuata
CTATTTTTCGATTGTTTTCGATTGGGTATTGTTCCCTTAGCATATTGTGATGTATTCGCTCTGATTTTGGATAGATTCGACGCGCGTGGAGGCCGATTTGAGGGGCAAAGGCGGCGCGAGCTAGAGATTTTACCGGTTCGAGGTGAGTAATGATTGTAAATGATAGTCTGAGGGTTTGAAACCCTGGATTTGCACATCATAGTGCTGTATTGAGGTGACTTGCACGCCGGATAGCGAGCGTGGGGTAGAGCACCGTTGGGGATTGTGACTTGGTCCGTCCTGATTGATGAAATTACTACGTATTTGACTGAAACTACTTGTTATCATCATAATTTGGGCTGATTGCCATATTTGGGCTTTGTGCCAACTATGTGAATCCTTCAGGGATTGATATCACTGTTTTCGCATTACTTTGCATATTATTTGATCTCGGTCCAGGGTTTTAATACTGTTTTGCAAACTCAGCCATTTTTTTCTAAGATTTGAAAATTTAATCAATATTTTATTGACGTTTTGAGCTGAGAACCATTATTTTGATATTGCCCAAGTGGCTTATGTGCATTTCTGGACTGAGCATGGATCGGGCTGCGCGCCGCAGCAGTGTTATAGTGATTTCTGGATATATGGATGGCTTGGGCTGCGCGCCGTAGCGATATTGTATTGATATTGAGGCCGAGGGCCTGGTTGGTGCCACGAGATGGCTTGATTATTTGCGCTTGGGTTGTAGGAGCCCCTCCGGAGTCTATACACACCCCCCAGTGAGCGCCGTCGACGTTAAATATATGGATGGCTCGGGCTGCACGCCGCAGTGGGTACCGGTGTGTACCGTCATATGCATTGCATTGTACTCATGCATTTGTTCCTATTTGTATTATTTGTCATGACATTCCAGCACTCGCATTTCATTGTCTTCTATGCTACTTCTTGCACTGCTTACCTGATACCCTGGTGTTATTTGTTAATGGAGTGATGTGCCCGAGGGGCTGACTTTTGTGCTGACTTGCACTATCTGTTTCGCATTCATTTGCTTAACTGTTGGAAAGAGATATTTTCAAAAGAGGTTTTAAACTGAGTCCAGATATTTCTAAAGATTTTCAAGGTTTCACTGTTTTTCTCAAAGGGTTACACTGTTCTATATAGCATGATGGCTTGCTTTTCGTGATTTCTTGCTGCTCGGTTATTATTTACCTTTATTACTCACTGAGTTGGAGTACTCACTTTACTCCCTGCACCTCACATGCAGATGCAGGTTTTGGTTTACCCGGCAGCGGGTTTGAGCTGGTTGAGGATTGGCTATCATAGCTGAGCAAGGTGACCGCCAGCGTTCGCGGCACCGGACTTCTTTCTTTTAATTCCAGATTTTATTCTATGTACTACAGGCTTTGTAGTTGTATCAAAAATCCTTCTAGATGCTTGTGACTTGTGACACCCCGATTTCGGGCTGAGTCGGGATGGGATTTCCTATTTTATCATGTTTATTCCGCAATATGATTTTTTTTTATTATCTATGATTCAGACTTATTCATGCTAAGTAACTGTTAAAAGAGGCATTGTTGTTCTGTTGGCTGGCCTTGTCTTCACGAGAGGCGCCATCACGACCGGGTTTGGGGAATTGGGTCGTGACAAAGCACTGCCCGGAGTCCCTTTGAGACTCTTGGGAACTTTGACACACTCCAAATATGAGGAAGTCTTTTGGAAATCTGATCCTGGAAGTTGGTTTATCTCATATTGTTGGACTTTGAGTCTGAATTAGGCTGATTAGATGTAGCTATAACCGCTGCTGTAACTTTTTTTTTACTTTCTTTTTGATCCATTCGGTCTGTAATAACTTTGTCATAACTATTGGGGATGGATAGTGAAAAGGGATGGGGGAATGAATGCATGTAAAGGGTAGAAAACATGCCTATATGATCTTTTATAATTCTGAATTTTTGCGCTTAGAAAGCATGCCTATAGGATCTTCTATAATTCTGCATTTCTGCATGTAGAAAACCTGCCTATAGGTCATTCACAATTTCTGCACTTCTACATTTAGAAAACATGCCTATAAGTTTTTCTACGCTTCTGCACTTCTGCATTTCCGCATTTTAGAGATCATGCCAATAGGTTCTGCATATAAAATCATGCCTTAAGTTTTTCTGCATATACACACCATTAGGCAAACAATCTTAGGCTTAATAATAACCAACTCATTCTAGACATCATGTCTATAGGACTCTTGCATTTATATAACTGTTTTAAAACTAATGACACTTAGAGATCATGACTATAGGAGCAAACCAACTGAATCTGAATCGTCCGTCTCGCTAGTAAGTCTAGAATCAGTGGTAAAGTCGTTTTAACATCTGCAGAAGTTTTGTTTGTTTCTAAAATCAATAATCCTCCTTAAAATCAGTAAGCCTTCTGCATTGTTAGATATCCTGATCACAGATCTCACCTAGGCAAGCCAGTAGGTAATTGATTAACTGTATCAGTTCTGATAACTACATCTAGTCAAGACTAATTCGGACTCCTCATCTGAGAAATATGTGATGAATCAGCCTATCCTA